>NC_056748.1:300127417-300427417 GCF_019279795.1 Protopterus annectens | reverse complement strand
TTCAATCCCATCCAGCCCTGTAGCTGATTCCATGATTATATTATTCACTTCTTCCACTATTTCTTTTTCTAACTCTTCATTATATTCTTTTGTTAATTTTTTAACTTTCCACTTTTTTCTTTCTAGCTTATCTTTAAATGTCTTTTCTATGTGTTCTTTTATTACATTCATTATTTTTTGTTGAATTTTAACATTTTCTCCTCTCTCATTTCTCATTTTTCTTATTATTCTTTTATTTTCTTTTACTATTTTATTCAAATAAGGTACTGCCTCTTTCATTTTCCCTTGTAAAAATACTTTTGTTTACACAGCATCCTTTTAATCTTCTTTTGATTCATCTTGTATATCTTCTTTTCTCTCTCAAATAATTCTTTATTTCTTACTAAATCTCTAAACACATCATTGCTTACTTCATTATATTTTTCTTCTGTTGTTTTCTTTATACTTTGCCATTCCAAAAGAAATCTTATATTTTTCTTTAAAACGTATCCACCAAAACATCCAGTGTTTCTAAAATTCTCTCATACCTACATGATCTTTCCATAATTGCTTAACCCTTTCTCTACATTCCTTATCTAAATCTTTTTCATTTAATATTTTAATAACTTTATCCATTTTATATATCCTTCCCTTTCTTGAATCTCTATCCAAATTGCCAAATGATCTGAAAATCCTATAACTTTTACTTCTTCTTGTATAATTTTCAAACTTTCCAAAATAATAAAATAATCTATCTCTGTTCTTAAATTATTCCTTTTGCAAGTCCACTGTTTTATATATATATATATATATATATATATATATATATATATATATATATATATATATATACACACACATACATTTTTTCACTTTTCCCTCTTTTCTCCTCCTACTTAGGTCACAATTAAAACCCCCCACTAATGTTAGCTCCATGTTCACACTTACATAATCTATGATTCTTGTAAACATCCCCTCTCTTTCTTTTTTGTAGCATATGCATAAACTGCGATATTTCTATAAACCTGTGTTCTCCACCTCACATCTACTACTGTTACCCTGCCCAGTATTACTAAAGAATAATCCAAGATTCCTATTGAATTTTTGAATTTCAATATAATATTCCTATGTTTCTTTCCCTATATTCCAAATAATATCACCTCCCCATCATTTTTCTACTTGCAATAGCTCCCATTCTGTTGTAATTCTTGTATCTTCAAGTATAATCATATTCATATTAAGTGGTATGCACCATTTCAGTACACCTAATTTTATTTTAATACTCTTTATACTGTTGATAAAACAAAACCGTATCTAAACCCTACCTACTCCTGTAACACACCAACATAGGTTCTCTTCTTTTCTGCTGACCTTCTCAGGACAAAATGCTGTTGCTAACCTTTATAATAGTTTTAAGTCTAACTTTTACAGTATACTTAACCTTCCTACCATCACATTAGTAACCCAAAGTCTCAAGCTAAATCCCCTCACCTGCCCAATCCCTATACAAGACAAACCAGCATTATTACTAATATCACTATCAATTTATAACCTCTCAAATTTCGACCTTGCCTCATTCACAGTACCCTCATACCAACCATCCACCAACATTTCCATAAAATGCAACACATTTATAGCAAAATATCTAAAAACTATCATTCATATAGCATCTCAACTCATACTTAGTGACAACATACACCCAAATCCTGGCCCCACAAACAACAACCCTCCCCCTGCAACCAGGTATATAACATTACAGTGTAAGAAGCAGACAGACCGTGTACTTAATAAAGGATTTTCGACTGGAAACAGACTGCCTGCCTTGCTTTGATTACTTTCGAATACTTAGTAAGGCTGTACAATTATATATTTTCTATTATTACTTTTTTTTTTTTGTTTTGTTTTGACTTCGAGTTTACATTCGCTACTTCTACTACTATTGTCTGATCTGATTAATATACAGTGATTAACTAGAAATATATGGACTGAAAATCTTCCACACAGAGAACTTTCTTACACTGTTTTATTTTTGGACCCACTCCACTTTAGTGGGTTGTTTTGAGACTTCGGAGATACCACGGAGATTACTTGTTTTTTGCAGGTATATAACATTCTAAGGAAACCCACTGACCTCTTAAAACAAAACATAAATATAAGAAGCATACTGAATAAAATATTGGAACTGCACGCCACTCTGGCCATTTACTCCTCTGATGTAGTTCTTTTCACAGAGTCCTGGCTAAAACCACAAATCAATGTTAATGAATTTGTTCCCTCCATGGGTATAATATTCTTGACAAGACAGGCCATCCAAAAGAGGTGGAGGTATTGCTCTACTCTTCAAAAATAATCTGAGCATTGATATATTAGACAACCACCTTCCTACTTCTTCTTCTTTCGGCTGCTCCCATTAGGGGTCGCCACAGCGGATCAACTGTTTCCATTTCTTCCTGTCCTCTGCATCTTGCTCTGTCACACCAACCACTTGCATGTCCTCTCTCACCACATCCATAAACCTTATCTTAGGCCTTCCTCTTTTCCTGTTACCTGGCAGCTTAATCCTTAACATCTTTTTGCCAATATACTCTGCATCCCTCCTCAGTACATGTCCAAACCAACATAATCTTGCCTCTCTGGCTTTGTCTCCAAACCTTCCAACCTGGGCTGACCCTCTAATATACTTATTCCTAATCCTGTCCATCCTCGTCACACCCAGTGCAAATCTTAACATCTTCAACTCTGCCACGTCAAGCTCTGACTCCTGCCTTTTAGTCAATGCCACTGTCTCCAACCCATATAACATAGCTGGTCTCACTTCCCTCTTGTACACCTTCCCTTTCACTCTTACTGGTATTCGTCTGTCATAAATCACTCCTGACACTCTTCTCCACCCACTCCATCCTGCCTGTACTATCTTCTTCACCTCTCTTCTACACTCACCATTACTCTGAACTGTTGATCCCAAGTATTTAAACTCATCCACCTTCACCACCTCTACTCCCTGCATCTTAACCATTCCTCTATCCTCCCTCTCATTCATACACATATATTCTGTCTTAGTCCTGCTGACCTTCATTCCTCCTCTCTAGAGCATATCTCCACCTCTCCAGGGTCTCCTCCACCTGTTGCCTACTCTCACTACAGATCACAATGTCATCTGCAAACATCATAGTCCACGGGGACTCCTGTCTGATCTCGTCTGTCAACCTGTCTATCATGATTGCAAATAAGAAAGGGCTCAGAGCTGATCCTTGATGTAATCCTAACTGCACCTTAAACGCATCCTTCACTCCCACCGCAGACCTCACCGTTGTCACACTACCCTCATACATATCCTGTACCACTCACATACTTCTCTGACACTCCCGACTTCCTCATACAATACCACAACTCCTCTCTAGGCACCCTGTCATATGCTTTCTCTAAGTCTACAAAGACACAATGCAATTCCTTCTGACCTTCTCTGTACTTCTCCATCAACATTCTCATAGCAAACATTGCATCTGTAGTGCTCTTTCCTGGCATGAAACCATACTGCTGATCACTAATCATCACCTCCCTTCTTAACCTAGCTTCCACTACTCTTTCCCATTACTTCATGCTGTGACTGATCAATTTATTCCCTCTGTAGTTACTTTAGACAACCACCTTCCAAAGTTCAATAATGTTGAAACAATATTCACCAAGCTAAAAATCAGTCCAAAGAAACACTTGCATATAATTGGTACCTATATACCACCCGACAGCAACATTAATTCAGTAGAATCAATTCTAAACTGGGTATCCCTAAACCATCTCTGAGAAACAATGATACTGGGTGACTTAAATACTGACTGGTCCTCCTGTGACTTAGCCCACCCCAACAACCACATCAACTTAAATGGTTTTGCTCAATTAATAAAATCCACAACCCAAGTAGATAAAGTGTCTAAAAAGGAGTTCATCCTAGATTGGATCCTCACTACCTGGCCATCTCAATCCTACATCTCCGGTTCCATCCCAGATGCCCTCAGCGATCACCTTTCCACCTATGTAATAAGACACCAAGTGAACCCCAAACAATCCACCATCCTCCAACAAATCTGATATACAAAGAACTCCAAAACCCAAGACTTCATATCTGCACTAAATCAATGCAGTTGGAGACCACTCTCTCCCTGGGTAGTGCTGTAGCTACTTCAACAACACTTTTCCTAAACATACTACATCACCTCACCTCTCATAGAACTGTTAGAACCAAATCAAACTATGCCCCCTGGCTTCCAAAGATACCCGACTACTTCTAAAACAAAGAGATAAAGCCTGGGACTTATGGTGTCACAATAAAGCATAAAGTAATAGACACGCATACCTGGAACTAAGGAACAAAGCCAAAAAAAAGATTAGGACAGATAAAAGGAACCACTATACCAACATCCAATCTAAACACAAAACTAACACAGAAAAGTTCTGGGCTGCCATCAGTAAAATCCTGCAACCAGGAGAGACCAGTACTCCTCTTCCAAACATCGATACCACCAACAGTAATATTGCCAATCAATTCAATGAATATTTAACCAAATCCATCCTAGCCCTCACTAATAATAATTCTCCTACTTCATATCCAAACCTATCATCCTCACCAGTAGACAAAAACAGCTTCTTCTTACAACCTGTCCCTACTAGCACAATATATAAATATCTGAACAAACATATACCCACAACCCTGGCTGCTGATAAATTACCTGCAGAATACCTCAAAATCACAGCCAAAGCCATCTCATATCCCATTTCCCTGCTAATCAATTGCTTCTTATCAGAACAATGTGTTCCTTCTCAGTGGAAAATTTTACATATAATACCACTTCTCAAAGGGGGTAACTCAGTGGAATTATCTAATTACCATCTAATTGCTATCCTATCTCTCCTGTCTAAAATACTTGAAAAATGTATACATTACCAAATAATGAACTACCTTCTTACTAACAAACTGCTGACCAACACCCAGCATGGATTCCACCCTAGTCACAGCACTATCACAGCCCTGCTTAGCTTTACTAATACTGTAAATCAACACTGGAACAACTGCAACCTGGTCTCCTCTGTCTTCCTAGATCTCTCCAAGGCCTTTGATACAGTCTCCCATCCCAAACTCCCAACTGCTGTCTTAGATCTTAACCTAAGCCACTCCACTCTAGTCTGGTTTCAGGGCTATCTATCTAACTGCCAAAAGGCAGTAAAATTGGAAAACTCCTTGTCTCCCTGCCTACCTGTCACCTTAGGGGTCCCCCAAGGATCCATCCTCGGTCCTCTCCTCTTCAACATATTTACCAACCAACTTCACAAATCTACCAAGCATGCCACTCTAGTCCAGTACACTGATGACTCTACCCTAATCTGTTCTGGCCCCACCCCCTCAATTCCAAAAACTGACACAACTCTTTTGCTGCTGTTGAAACCTGGCTAGCCAACTCTCAACTAATGCTCATCCCCCCAAAAAACCCAGATAATGATATTCCATCCCATAAGAGCCCCAGACCCCCTACCTCCATTCACAATATACTGCTAACAACATCCTTATCACACCTGTTCAAAACACCAACCTTCCAGGAGTTATCATTGATCACAGCATGAAATTCAATATGCATATTGCACAGACAATAAAAAAGTCCATAAAAAACTTGGAACCCTGTACAGATGCAGAAAATACCTCCCCAACAACAGCAAAGCTACCATCCCAAGAACCCACCTAGTCTCCACACTTCTCTTTGCCTCCACCATACTCATCAACCTAAATAAATCAGACCTTAAGAAACTAAACACTTGCTACAATAAAATAGCTAAGTTTGCAACTGACTCACCCTTCAGTACATATCACTGTCTAGCAATCAAGCTACTATCCTGGCTAGAATTACCTAACCTGCTCACATATAAACAACTCACAGTAGCCCACAAAATCCTATATAATCCCGATAAAATTCCTACACTACAAGGCCTACTGATTATCTATTCAAACAACCACCTTCTAAGATCCACCAACGAAGCACTAGTTGACATAATCAAAAGCAAAAATAGTGCTGATAACTCCTTCTACTCTACTTCTGTTGCAAAAACATGGAATTCCATCCCACTAGATATTAGGACCACAGAACCGCAGTGGTGGTGCTGCGGTAGCGTTGTTGCCTCACAATAAGACGTTGTCCTGTTCCATTCTCAGCTAAAGCGTCTTCTGTGTGGAGACATGTGTGAATGGGCGTACCTTTGTTGAACGTTGTACGTCAGGGCTGGCAACTCGGTACGTAAAAATCTGCTGCCAATCATTAGCGGAGCGGAGTTCCGCTGTGGCGACCCCTAACCAGGAAAAGCCAAAAGATACAACAAGATATTAGGACCACAGAAAACAAAAGGAACTTCAAAAAACTCCTGTGGGCCCATTTAAACAGGTCCTGCATATACAACTGTTCAGACCCTCAGTAGCTGCCCATGTGGATCTTACTGTGCAAGCTTACAACAGCTCCTTTCCATGTTTTATACTCAAACAACCTGTTGTTTATTGTATTAACCATTGTATGAATGTAACCATATAACTGAATGAAATGCCCTACAACTATATTGTATATTTTTCATATACTGTTTTTTTATATTGCATGCTTATTCTGTTGTTCTGTTCGTTAATAACGTGTGTATTGCATTTACTGTATTAACCTTTGTGGGGCTTTTCTCCCCGGGTCTCCACTGAAAATGGGATTTATGCCCAGTCTGACTCTCCTGGTAAACACATATAAAATAAATAAAAATAAAATAAATAAATTATTGTTAAGATTCTCAACTTTTTTTTTTATTTATTTTTCACCTATTTTCCCTTCTACCCTTTTACTTTTTTAATTTTCTTTCATACCTAATCCCTTAAATTTCAGCTTCCTATCTTTTACCCTTTTTCTCAATACAATTTTTCTTTCCATTAACCACTCTCAAATTCATTTCTTCTTCTTCATCACTTGTTTCTACCATTTCGTCATGCCCTTCTTTTTTTTATCCTTTTATCTTTCCTTTTTCCATCTTCTCCCCTCTTATTATCTCTCATTATCTCTTCTTCTTGTTCTTTTTCTTGATCTCCTTCTATTCCTTCCTTTTCATCTCTCTCTTGCTAATTATTTTGCTTTCACCCCTTTCTGCATATCTTCTGTGTTTTTTTCTACATCCATCCATGAATGCTTTTTTTCACATTTTAAACATTTCAATTCATATCTTTTTGCCTCATGCCCTACTTTACCACAGATATAACATTTTCTTTTTCACAGTTGTGGTAATTCTCTTACCACAAAAAACAGTTTCTGTTGCCACCAATATTTCTTCTACATTTATCATATTTTGAATATATATATATATATATATATATATATATATATATATTTTTTTTTTTTTTTTTCATTTTTAATACAACACCACATTCCCAGCCCTCACTCCATAAGTCTCTGTTATCATAAAATTTCGTAAAGTCCTTAACATCTTTGCATTCAGTGTTTACATAGTCGTTTAAGACTTCTTTTTCTTCTTCATTTCGAAACTAAACATCAGTTTTCTTTTTTGTCTCTCTATCAAATGCTTGTACAACATATGAGTTCCATGGATTACAATTTTTCTTTAATTCATATTGTTCCAAAAATTTCTCCATATACAGTCTTGATTCAAAACTAATGTCACAAAAAGTATCTTAATTCATATGAATAAATGCTCTTACCTCTTTAGGTGAAATACCCAAAGGTATATTATCCCAAATATCATACCTAATCAGTTCTTTCTCTTTTTTGACACTTATTCTCACTAAATATTTCCTTTGTTTGATTTAGTTTTCTTCTCTTCTTTCTCCCTATTTCACTGTCTCTGCATACAACTTCTCTTCTCTTCTCACTTCCTCTCCTTCTTCTTGTATTCTGTCCATAATATCTCCCTACAAAACTGCCTTTGCACTTTCCTGCTCACTTTGGTTAATCTTATCATGAAAATAAACTTCCTGCCACCATCCTGACTGGAGAGTTATAATAGTATATCCAGATTGCGAGTCACTTTCCCCTTCAAACAACATCTCCAGGAACACTTCTGAATCTTGTGAAAATACGACTACCTTCACATTAGTCTTTGCATGCACCTCTCCCTTCTCGTTAAGCACAGGCATCTTCATTGTGAGTTTGCATGCCTTTTCACCATCCACTTCACTCTTTTGTGCAGGTTTGACTGCCTTCACACTAAATATAGCCTCATGTTGACCTTTCACTTGATCAGTCTCCTTACTTTTGTTGAATAAGTAAAAAGAAAAATACAGGCTAAAACAACTAAAAAACAAAAAAACGGTAGTAAGATAGCAGTAAGCAGCAAACATTTATGGAAGCGCTTTTCGTCAAAAAAAAGGATAAAGGCAAATATGCCATGTAAAAGGATACAAAAGAGGCTATGTAATTATTGTAGGGAAATTGAGATGACAGGGCATGTTTTTTTTTTTTTTAAATGTGTAAGAGTAAATAAATTGTGTGAAATTAACATATTGGGTGATTTCAAAACTGTAAATGATATAAATATAAATATGATATGATAAAATATGGCTATTATAGTAACAAAAGGAAAAACGAGGCAAATGAAATTGTTAGAAAGATGTTTTATATTTTATGGGTGATTTGGAATTAAAGACTGAATTAAATAAAATACTTAACAGGATAAAACCCGCGGTGGTGGTGCTGCGGTAGCGTTGTCGCCTCACAGTAAGATGCTGTCCGGGTTGATTCTCAGCTAGAGCGTCTTCTGCGTGGAGACATGCGTGAATGGGCGTTCCTTCGTTGAAAGTTGTGCATCAGGCCTGGCAAGCCAGTATGTAAAAATCAACTGCCAATCATTAGCGGACCGGACTTCCGCTGTGGTGACCCCTAACCGAGAAAAGCCGAAAGACGCAAACAAACATTTGCCTTAACAGGATATTTGCCTATTGTTAATCTTCACATAAAATCTTTACATTCATATATTTTTTACTCCATCTAAACCTTATTTTAATTGCAATTCTTTTTTTATTTTCAAAATATTTACTAGGATAAATAAAACAATGTTACTTCATTATATTTAAGTACCACTCTTTTCTGTTTTTTTTTTCTACACTTTCCATTTTCAATTTCCATAAATTCAGCTCCAACTTTACTCCTCTCTTCCCCTCAGCCTTCCCTCAGGAAATATAATCAAATTTAACTCCCCCTACTATCACTAGGGAATAGGTCCTTAATGCTCTCTCTAAGACCAAGAACACTGCATCAATGGGGCCAGAAGATATCCCAGGATGCCTCCTAAATAGCATGAAACATGACCTATCAAGGCCTCTGGAATCACTATTTAAGTGTAGCCTCCAAACAGACTTCATGCCTCATGAATGGAGAAAGGCAGCAGTCATCCCTCTGCACAAAGGTGGACCATCTACAGACCCTGGAAACTACAGACCCATAAGTCTCACTAGTCTTATATGTAAAGCCATGGGAAGAATTATCATGGAAATGATCAATAGAGCTATAGTAAACCTCCTGACACTGGACCCTACCCAGTTTGGTTTTGTCCATGGCAGATCATGCCTACTCAACCTGGTGGACTTCTTTGAGAAGCTCACAAAAGCAATGGATGAGGGCAAAATCATTCACACTGCCTACCTTGACCTGGCCAAGGTAGTTGACACAATACCCCACTCGGGCATTGTTGACAAACTCAAGAGGTTAGGTACAAACCCATACGTCACCCAGTGGATAGCCAACTGGCTCACAGACAGGACCCAGGATGTTAGAACTGGGGAATCCACCTCTACAAAGAGACCAGTCACAAGTGGAGTCCCACAGGGATCAGTCTTGGACCACTCCTTTTTGTCATTTACTCCTCAGAAGTCAAGGCCAATATCAATGGATGTTCTTCATCTCACATTGCTGCAGTCCTTACTTATGGGTAGTCCGCTGTCCTCGGTCGGCCCGAATACCAAAGTATTAGGCTGACGTCGGTCATGGGCGCACAGCCCTGACATCAGAGCGTCAGGGTATAAAAGCGCATGACCGACGTCATATCCTCAGTCTTTTTTGCCGCATGGTCTGATGCAGAAGCAGCGTTGCAAGTGCCGTTCGGCTTTCTGAAATTTTTTGTTTTCGGAGTTTCAGACATACCAAGTTGGGCTAAGTACCCCGTTGGGGAGCATTTCTGTTTTTTCTTGCCTCAGTTATTTACCGGATGTCAGAAAAAGTGAATAATTGTATTTCTTGTGGGAAGCAGATACCGCATAGGGATTACCACTCGCTTTGTATCCCTTGCTTGGGACCGGAGCACGACGTAGTTGGGTGTCGGTTTTGTGCTAGGTTTAATAAGTGCACTATTAAGAGAAGGCTAGATTGCGCTAGGTTAGTCTTTGGCAAACGGTGTAATTATAATATGCCGTCGGATCCTCCGCCCGCTTCCACGAAGAAGCGTAAGGACAAATCTGTAAAGCCTAGACAGGATGATTTGTCCATTTCGGACGCCGGTCCTTTAGAGACTGCAGTGGAACAGGTGGATCCGGCTGAAGTTGCTGTTGAGTCTCAGGGGGAAACCTTGATTTTACAGGATGTGGCCTCACAGGAGTCAGGTCAGGCTGAAGGGGCCTCTCAGGTTACTATTCTCCCTTCTTTGCCTAAGGGGGTTAGGCCTTCTGCTACTGTTTCTAGGGCTCCTTCTAAGGGCAGGTCTGTTTTGTCTTCTTCTGGAGTTAGTTCTGGTTCTTCAGGGTCTGTACCTAAGAAGCATATGCTTAAAATGGCAGAAGATTTGATTACTTTAATTAGAGGTTCCATGCCCCCTCCTGATAAGAGGCCCAGGGTAGAGCCAGAGTTGGAAATTTTGGAGCAGGCCTCAGATGATTCTGAGTCTTCTGCTGAAGATATTCAAGATTTTCCTCCTTATTCGGATTCCGATGCAGAGGATTCTACTCCTTCTGCTTCCCCTCCAGAGGATTTTTCATTTTCAGAAACCTTACACTCTATAAGGGAACATTTTAAGTGGGAAGGACAGGATTACTCAGATTCCAGAAAGAGGCTTAGAGAGTTCTTGTTTTTACCACAGCACAGACCCTTGGCTATTTCTCCTGTTTTGGATGTTGTTCAGGATGTTTTTTCGTAGGCCTCATTTAATCCAGATTCTATGCCTCCTGCACCAGTTAAACCGGACAGGTATTATAGGGTACCTGAGGCTCATAAATACCTATATAAGAGTCCTAGGGCGGACCCAGAAACTATTAGTCAGGGGCCAAAGGGTGTTAGGGCTTCTGTTGTAAAGAATCCGGTTCCTCTAGATAAGGAAGCTAGAGCTTTGGACAGATGGGGTAAGATGGTGTACACCTCTTCTACTTTAGCAATGAGGGCTTTAAATTGCCAGTTTCATATGTTGAAATATCAGAATTTCCTCCTTTCTCAGCTAAAATCTAAAGTGGATGCTTTGGCAGAGGGCATAGAGTGTAAAGAATTGCAAGATTTAGTGCATGTTTCTGAACAGGTGGGGAAACATTCTTTGCAGTGTGGCTTTGATGCTTTGCAGGCTTCTTCTAGAGTGGCTGCCACTGGTTCAGTTCTTCGTAGGCATGCCTGGCTTAAGGAACAGAATTTATCTGAGCATGTTAAATCTAGAATTCTGGATGCCCCTTTACAGTCCGAAGTTTTGTTTGGTCCTCCTGTGGAGTCTGTTTTGAAGAAAATGGAGGACAAGGCTAAGTCTATGCAGACTGTTAAAGATTTTTTGCAGGTTCAACCTCCTAAGTTTAGTAGAAATTGGCCTGCTAAGGGGTGGACGTACCCTTCTTCTGATTCCCAGTCTAGGGGTAGATCTAGGCGTGGTAGGGGCAGAGCTCAGAGTACCTTTAGGCCTAGAACATGGAGTTCGCCTGCTCAATCTGCTGGTGAGGGTAGGGGCCAGTCCTTTCGTAAACAGGCCCAATGACCTGCATTTTCAGCTGCCAGATTCTTCTTGCCTGGCAGCTCCTTTGGGAGGAAAGCTAGCTCTCTTCAAGCAAAATTGGTTTTAATCACCCAAGACAAATGAGTGTTGGACATTATAAACAAAGGTTACAAGTTTTATTTCCATACATTGCCTCCTTTCAAAGGTATGCCAGACATTCCTCCTCGGCAAAGGATGGAGGCTCACAAACAGATTTCATTACTTCTTCACATGGGAGCCATACAGCCAGTACCTCCTTCAGAAGTGGGTCTAGGGTTTTATTCCCGCCTGTTTCTAGTACCAAAGAAAGGGAACACGTGGAGACCGATTTTGGATTTATCTCTCCTCAACACTTATTTGGACATTCCAAAGTTCAAAATGTTGACATTACAACAGCTTTTGCCTCTGCTGGGAAAAGATCACTGGATGGTAACTCTGGATCTAAAAGAGGCTTATCTTCATGTTCCTATCAGGCCCAGTTGCAGGAAGTACCTGCGTTTTCGAGCTGGAAATTTTCATTATCAGTTCTCTGCATTGCCCTTTGGCTTATCTACTGCGCCCAGAGTGTTCACAAAGGTTCTGGCTCCAGTGATAGCCTTTTTCAGGATGGAAGGAATACAAATTTATCCTTATTTGGACGATTGCCTGGTTATTGCACAAGACAAGGACGAGCTTCTTCAGCATCTACAGTATGTGATGGTAGTGTTAAGATGCCTAGGGTATTCTGTGAACGAAACAAAGTCCAGTCTAGTACCCTCTCAGGACATGTGCTTTCTGGGTGTGAGACTGAATACAGCTTCCCAGATGGCCTTTTCGACCCCGGACAAACAGAAAAGTCTTTCACTTTATTTCCATCAAATGTCTCTACAGTCCAGGCTGACTGCAAGGACAGTCCTTCAAGCCTTGGGGTTCATGGCATCTTGTATTCTGGTGCTTCCCAATGCCAAATTGCATATGAGGAAGCTTCAATGGTATCTCAAAATCTATGGACACAACACTGCCAGGATCTAGACACTGTCATTCAGATAATACCTTGCATTCAGAAGGAATTTTTGTGGTGGGCTCAGGAATGTCACCTAAACAAGGGACTCTCTGTGACCCGACCAGAGGCGAGTCAGATTCTAACGACGGATGCCTCGGACAAGGCTTGGGAGCACACCTCAATGGAAAATGGGTGCAAGACACGTGGCCTGCCAGACTTCAACATTTGCATATCAACTTGAAGGAGATGTTAGCAGTACAATTTGCACTGATGGCTTTCAAGGATTTACTTCACCCAGGGCAGGTGTTGATTCTAACAGACAACACAACTGTCATGTGGTACATCAACAAGCAAGGGGGAACTCATTCGTACCCTCTTTGCAGACAAGCGATGATTTTGTGGGAGACAGCTCTCAGTTACAACCTCAATCTTCAGGCAAGATTTCTACCAGGAGCACAGAACTCCTTAGCAGATGTATTGAGCAGACAAATAGTGGATCCTCACGAGTGGAAATTGGATCCTCAGGTATTTCAAAAGTTGACAGTGTCATGGGGAACTCCAGACATAGATCTGTTCGCTTCTCCACTAAATTACCAGTTGCCAAAGTTTTGCACAAAAAGGTTTCATCCCACAGCTTGGAAGGTGGACGCTCTGTCATTCAGTTGGAACAATCTTCATGTATATGCCTTTCCACCTCTACCTCTTCTGCCCAAGGTTCTCTTGAAGGCCAGACAAGACAAGCCATCCATGATCCTGATAGCACCGGATTGGCCTCGACAACACTGGTACCCACTACTGAGGAGTTTGGTCCGAGAGCCTCCATGGCCTCTGCCTTTGATTCCACACCTTTTGTCTCAGGAGGGCAATCACTTTCTCAATGTCAGAATTCAGTCTCTGCATCTAACAGCCTGGCATATTCTGTTTTAGATTCTGGAGGTTCTCAGCTTCCACAACAAGTTTTGAATGTTATTTTGGAGGCCAGGAGGCCTAGTACAAGGAAAGTTTATGCTGATAAATGGAGGAGATTTTTATTTGGAGCAAAGGGAAGGACTTTGATGTTTCCAAGCCTAATTTGAGTGCTTTCTTACAATATCTTACTGAGTTATTAGACAAAGGTTTGTCCTTCTCCTCCATAAAGGTTCATGCTGCAGCCATTTCGCTAATTATGACTGTGACCCTCCTTTATTCTCTCATCCTTTGTTTAAGCAGTTTCTCAGAGGGGCAAAGAACATAAGACCCCACGTAGAGCTCCTACTCCTGCTTGGGATCTCAATTTTGTGTTGGAAAAGCTTACTCTACAACCTTTTGAGCCTGCAGCTACTGCCGAGTTAAAGTATTTGTCATGGAAAACTGCTTTTTTGTTGGCCATTACTTCTGCAAGAAGGGTTTCTGAATTACAGGCCCTTATGGCAGTGGAGCCTTTCTTGATTTTTCATAAGGATAGGGTATCTTTGCGTACTAATCCTTCCTTTATGCCTAAAGTGGTTTCTAGTGTGGCCTTAAACCAAACTATTCATTTGCCTACTTTTTATGCAAATCCTCAAAATAAAGGGGAGAAGATTTTGCATACTTTGGATGTTCACAGGCAGTTGCGTTATTATTTGAGCAGAACCAAGGAGTTCAGACAGTCTCAGCAGTTGTTTGTTTCTTTTGCTTTGATTTCACAGGGTAGACCTGTTTCAAAACAAACTATTTCTAAATGGATTGGGTTTTGTATTTCTTTTTGTTATTCCCATCATGGTAAGGAGATTCCGACTGGAATCAGACCTCATTCCACTAGAGCTACTGCAACTTCTACTGCCTTTCTAAGGGGGGTAGCTACAAAGGATATTTTGGAAGCAGCCACTTGGAGCTCAGTACATACTTTTTCTAAACATTACCACCTTCCTCCTTATTCTAAGTCCAGGGCTGGATTTGCCACTGCAATATTACAGAGCATTTTAGCAGCCCCTAATGCTTTATGATTTTTCCAACCTCCCTTTCCCGTTGCTTTGGGATTCTACCCATAAGTAAGGACTGCAGCAATGTGAGATGAAGAACATAGTACAGTTTTGTACCTACCATAAATGTAGATGTTCGAAGATCCACATTGCTGCAGTCCAATTTTCCCTCCCTCCTTCCCCTCTGTAGCTTAGCATGGTTATATGGTTTGGGTGATGGCTGTAGTTGGGCATATCTTTTGGGAAGGTACTCTGTTTTTTGGCTGTGGCCTTTCTTTTAGGGCCTTCTGACATCTGGGGCAAGAAAAGACTGAGGATATGACGTCGGTCATGTGCTTTTATACCCTGACGCTCTGATGTCAGGGCTGTGCGCCCATGACCGACGTCAGCCTAATACTTTGGTATTCGGGCCGACCGAGGACAGCGGACTACCCATAAGTAAGGACTGCAGCAATGTGGATCTTCGAACATCTACATTTATGGTAGGTACAAAACTGTACTTTTCTGGCTGACTAAATTTGCAGATGATTGCAAATTAGGAGCTGCCATTGAATCTCACACTGACACAAACATTCTCCAGGAGGGGCTGATAGACAAACAACATGGACTAAAACTAAATGCCAAGAAATACATAATAGTATCCTTTGGGAAGTCATCCTTCCCTGGTAACTATCATATTGACAATGCACTCATTACAGTTGACTCTGTAGTCAGGGACTTAGGGACACATATAGATAGTAATCTAGCCTTTGATCTTCATGTGTCTCCAGTGGTGTGGAAATCATTCTATGTTGTGCAACTTATAAACAAAGGTATAGCATCTAAGTCCAGGGAAGTCATTGTTCCACTGTATTTGGCATTCATCAGACCTATCATTGAGTACAATGCCCCCTTTGGTATATACCTAACCAGGCATATCCAACAACTGGTACATCTACAGAGGTTCCTCACTAAAAGAATACAGGGCATAAGTAATATGTCCTATGCAGACCGCCTCAAGGCCCTATCCCTGTATTCTGTCTCCTACAGGCTTTTGAGGGGAGGTTTATGCCTGGCATACAGGGCATTATCAGACCTCACTCTGATGTTCCTCCTGCATATCCACAAAACAAACAGTACCAGAATTATCCATTCTAAAGACTTAAACCTTGCCTGTGATATAAATAGGACCTGCTAGAGTGATAGGTATGTATCCCAGAGACTACCCTATCTATGGAACAGGCTCCCCATCCATGTGAAACAGACTTCCTCCCTAATCCAATTCAAGTGCAACTTAGACAACTGGATGGGAAACTGGAAATTCATCCCTGATTTGGCACCTATGTCTCTGATACAGACAGGTAACCTGTAAATAGTTCATCTCCCAGGCCCTTGCTTACACTTATCAAGGGCATCAGAACTTGTCAGAGATTTGTGATGTATGGCTAGGCTTAACAAGGCCCTTGTGGTCGTTATCCTAATAAACACATATGAACCTAACTTGTTTTGATATTCTTTAATATCTTCATTTACATTATTCTTCCTCCTTTTTCCATCTCTTAATTTTTCCCAAGCATTTTTATTCATAAGTTCATAGGAGGCTACAAGTCTAATGCCCCTAGGGCCTTTACAAGCCTAGCCATGCTAATCTCAAGTATCCCCATTTGTTCTTTTTTGGGTAGTTTGCAGACCAAATTTATGAACAGAGTGGGTCTGTAATCAACACCAGTTACCCCTGTCCATGAGGGACATGAGTGCCACCCCAGGGGTGAATTTACATTCTTCCATCCAATAATCTAGGTTGTGTTTAAATAGGGTCAATGAGGAGCTCTGTTTTATGTGAATAGGAAGTCTATTACAGAAAGGCAGTCTCTGGGAGACATAGATGTGTTTCTAGCATGTTCTGTTAATGTCACAAGCTAGATTAAGATCCCTAAGAGTGAGTGACTCTTGTCCCATTTGACTTGTGGATGTGCAGCATTTCCATTAGGGCAGGGTTGGAGATTGCTCAATAGGCCAGGCACAAGTCACCTCTCAACAGCCTATAAGATACAGAGTAAAGTGACAGGGCTTTCAGCCTGTCCATGTAGGTCATGGTTTGGAGTCCCTGTATTTTCTTAGTGAGAAACCTCTGAAGTCTCTCCAGAAGCTGCAGGTGTATGGTGCGGTACATGCAGAAGGATGCATTATACTCTATTAGTGGTCTGATGAGGGTCAAGTACAGTGGAGTTATAACATCCCTTGACCTGGTTGCTATGCCCTTGCTTATGAGTGTGCAACATAGAAGGCTTTCCTTACCATTGTGGAAACTTGATGGCAACATTCAGCTTGCTATCAACCTGTATTTCCAAGTCCTGCACCACCGGGTTAGAACTCAGGGAGGTGCTGTCAATATTGTAATTTGTAGGTAAGTCCATTTTACCAAAAGGAACAATAATACATTTTTTCCATTTAGTTTTAGACTATGGCTTTGCCACTAATCATTTGTTGGTGTTAGCCCTTCTTGCAATATGTTGACATCATTGGGGGACTCAATGATTGCTCCCAGTTTGCAATCATCAGCAAACTTGGTGAACCAAAGGCCATCTACTTTGGCCTGGACTTATGAGAAATAGATGCCAAGCAGTAAGGGATCCAGCACAGACCCCTGTGGTATACCACTGGTGACAAGTCTATTGGTGGAGGTGGAGTCACCAATTTTGACAATGGGTGTTCTGTCGGTGAGACAACTGGTTACCCATCTAGTAACATAAGGGTTGAGCCCTATCTGAGAGAGTTTCTCAATGATGTCAGAGTGAAGAATTGTGTCAGAAGCCTTGGCAAGTTTGAGACAGGCAGTGTACACTGTCTTACCTTTGAGTTATAACATCCCTTGACCTGGATACTATGTCCTTGCTTATGAGGTACGCAACAAAGATGGCTTTCCTTATCATTGTGGAAACTTGGTGGCAAAGCTCAGATTGCCATCAACCTGTGTTCCCAAGTCCCACACTACCGGGTTGGAACTCAGGGAGGTAGGTCAAGATAGGTGGTGTGCACTGTCTTACCTTTGTCCATGGCTTTGGTGACATTCTCGAAGAAGTCTACCAGGTTTGATAAACATGATCTACCCTTAACAAAGCCAAACTGGGTTGGGTGCAGCATTTGGAGATCGACTATGTCCTTATTGATAAGGTCCATGATAATTCTTTCCATTACTTTGCTGATGAGGCTGGTTAGACTTATGGGTCTGTAGTTCCTGAGGTCAGTTGATGCCCGACCTTTGTGCAGAGGGATTACTGTTGCTCTCCTCCATTCTGCAGGAATGTAACCAGTTCTCAAGGTATGATTAAAGAGAATGCCATGTGGTTCTGTTAGGTCTTATTTTAGATTGTTTAGTAAACAACCTGGGATATTATCTGGTCCCACTGAGGCTGTATTTTTGACCTTGTCGAGTGCAAAGATGACCTGTTCTCTAGAGATACTAGGCCGAGGGCTGGTGCCAGGTATGGTTTGGGATATGGTAGGTAGGGATAGGGGGGAGAAAGTTTGCACTGAATCTGTCAGTTAGCAGGTTGGTGATATCTTCTGGTGTAGTATAAGTGATTCCATCTACAACCAGTTTGGCACATAGCTGGTCATTCCCTTTTAGACTTTGGATGTAGTTAAAAATGCCTTATGATTATCCTTTGGCTAGGGATGTAATTTTAGTTTTGTAATTTGCTTTAGAAAACTTTACAATATTTCAGATTTTCTTGTTAGGTATAGGAAGGAACTCTTCCTCTTCAGAGTGATATCTCTCTTGCTTTTGGACAACAATTTCTTCCTCTTGTTATATAATCTGTTTATACTTGAAGTCCACCACTGTGGCTTATTTTTATGGAAAGACCTGTTTTTTGATCTGGTCAGGTACAACAGAGTTTACAGAGTAGTTTAAGTGTTTGTACAATACATTTGCATACACTTCTGCATAGTGATCATTGATGTCTGCAATTGCAGGTGGTATGAAGCTTTTTATACCATTGCTTAGTAGGTTTGGTAAAGTCTTTTATAATTTTGTTCCTGTGTGGGTGTCAGTTCCAGTAGTTACTTCAAACAGGCTGATTTGTGGTCTGACCTAACCAGGGAGGGCATCACACCTTGGGAAGTACAGTGATCATCCATGTCGGTGAGTATTATGTCCAGAACATTAGAGTCCCTAGTGGTGGTGCAGATTATTTGATCCAGAGCATTTGTGTTAACAAAGTCCAGGAACTCTTGGGTGAATGTGTTTTTTCCTGTGTATGTCCCCTAGTCTATGGAAGGATAGTTAAAGTCTCCTATGTCAAAGGTGTTGAGTTGCATGGCAAGGGACTCCAGTAAACTGAGGTAGGCTGTGTGCTTATCCTGGTTCATGGTGGGGGATCTATAGCTAGCAATGATGTAGTATGGTACTTTCTCAATAGTTAATTGGACATAGAGTAGTTCAAGAGAGTCATGCCAAGGGGGGAAAGGTGCAGACCATCTCTAGCAAATAGCGAGGTCTGTCTACCATATCCTCCAAGGATAACAGATACTGGATCCTCCTGGACTGACACCAGAAGCTGAGCCAATTATTGAAATCAATCATTTTGTTTATACTGTGGCATTATCCTGGGTGAGGGTAGGATACTGGTTATGGCTAAAAGCATACCTGTCTGGGATACATAATCAGAGAGTTCCATCATGTCTCTCTTCGTATAGTCCAGAGAGGTATGTCTCAAGTCATTCACTGAAACATGGACTATGACAGAGTCATAATGGTACTTGTTGTTGAGTGACCTCAGTGCATGCATGATTTGTTGGATCTTGGCACCTGATAGGCAGCTGACCATGACCTTCTCTTTGTCCAGTCTGGTGAGGGGATTATATGTGTGTTTCACTATGGAGTTGCCTATGACCAAGACATTTGATGTGTTTTACCTTAGGGGATTATTTGTTGAGACACGGGTGTGTGCGTTGACATGTCTAGTGGTTTATTTTTGTTTAGTGATGAGTGTGGGAGTTGTGTTTGGGAGGTCTCTGTTCTTTTGGTGGGTTTTTAGTGATTACCTTAGCATATGTGGGTTTATGTGTTGTGATCTTATTTTCTGTGATGGGTGAGGTTTGCATAAGAGGTGAAGCATGTGTGCTGACAACCTGTTTGATGTCTAGTTTGTTTTTACATGAGTGAATTGACTCCAGTTGCACAATGTATTTGCATCTCTCAAATAAGGTGTCAGTTTGCTTTAGGAGTAAATGGTTGATAGTATACATGAGGCAATTGCTTCATTGCCTCAAGATGCCCATATCAATCAAACTGGCAGGAGAATTGATGGGAAGCTGCCTGTCCATTGTGGCAGGATTTTTCTGAATGTGGTATTTGGAAAGGAAGTGGGCTAGCTGGACTTTGTCACAAACAGCAAAAATGAAGCAATAATTCAATTAAATACAGTTAACAAAGTGCAGTGCTGGTTTAAAATGTACTTATTTTTCATTTCTTTCAGTGGATGCCTTCCATTTCAGTGCAGATGCACTCCAGACCTCTAGCTAAAGTTTCCAAATGTTGAGGAACTCCAGTAAACTGAGCACAGACTAGTGCAAATTTGAGGCCTATATACAGGCAAACTTAAACAGGTTTAACACAACTACCAATGGAAAAGCCCAAACTGATCCTTTCTCCAGCAATCCCCAACTCAGATGTGTCCTGAGCTACCTGCTTCTGCCACAAGGGTGCAGGGAGGCTCTCTTAATGTAATATGTCTGGTTTAAGAGCACAGTGCTACCAAACAGTCTAGATTCAGCAGGTTGGAATCTAGCCTATGCTATGTAAGACAAGGAAACATAATTTTTAGATGGGAAGAAGTAAGGGAGAGTGACTTAAAGGTCAAAGTGAGAGTGTTTAGTAGTATACTATTAGACGACCTGCAGTGGTACCACTCTGTGCACAAACTGGCTGCTCTTTCAGCAGCTGCGAGCATTGGGAGACTAACAGAGCATTTCCTATAGAGGATTTTAAACTGGAGAGGTTTGCTTATATGCAAGCACCGGGAACCGTGTTTGTGTGAGACTTTTATAACAGCAGGATAAAAAACTTTTCTAAAGTTAAACCCTCAGGCCAATCAAATAAAAACACAGTAAGCTATTGACCAGTATTTCCCATGTTAGATAGGTTGAATTTAGCTCTCTGCCCCCACCAGAATGCAAAAGAACCCTTACAATGTAAAACAAACTGACTTTGAGATCAAGCACAGTAACAAATGCTTTAGAACAGAAATAAGAATTACTGTGATATCAGAAATCCTTGAAAATAAGTTCACTGACCCTGAGAAATGTTTACAACACACAAAACCTTTGCAAAACTTAGAAATATTTTTGGCAGATTCAGAACAGCTTTTGCAAAATACTGTTAAAATAACCTAAGAGCAGTAGAGTAACAAACAGATGGAGTTTCTTTAACACCTGCAGGCTGAAAACAATGATACATTCAACAAAATAAATAAATGCAGCACAGAACTGTTAAATATCATTGAAGCGGTTAGAGCAAGTGCAAAAAAATACTTGTATCATCTTTGTAGGTCCAGATGGTTTTAGAAGCAAAAATCTAAGTCTTGCAGTCAAAGGTGTCCAAGGCAGGCACAAGGAAGCTCTGGATAAATGAGCACAATCTTCCAAAAATGCAATTATTTTATACACGCATATTTGAATTTCATTATATCATTTGCTATACTTGTGTCTTCTCTTTTTAATCCTATCAACATTTTATACAGATTCAAAGAGGCAGGATGAACTATAGGATTAATTAATCCTAGCTCCCTTCTTCCTCCTTAATATACAATATTTTTATTCTTATATAATTCAGCCTTGATCCCCAAATAAATGAAAATATAGTCAGCAACAATTCTTTTTCATACTTGGATGGGATCATATATATACTTGCCAAATATGCTATTTTGCCTCAAGGAATAGAATTTATTAAATATACTTTCTTCTTATAAGACAATCTATATGATCTCCAGAATATACAAATTTCTTACAACCTTTGCATAAATCTCTTCCATTGTATTTCTTTTTTTGTGTTTATCCCAAATGTTATTCCCAAATTATCTGCCTCTTCATCATTAAAGTGATTACCTTCCAATTTACCCCCCAAAACAATTCCTTTACCTTTGTCTTTATTAATGGTTAAACCAAGCACATTTAAATACTGATTTAATTTTCTAATTCCTTGTTCCATCCATTTCTTGTTATTAGTAATTAAAACTATATTGTCTCTCACACTCTATTCTTATTTCTTAACTTAACCATCCAATTAATATTATTTTAATGTTATTATTCTCATAGATTCATGTGATAACTTTTATTATTTTCATGACTTGCATTATAATCTCTTAATATATTCTATAATTCCTCATAGTGTATTCTGTCAAAAGCCTTACACACATCTCCCACCATTATTTTTGCTTCTACCTTTTCATTTACAATATCATCCATTGCCTTCATTTTCCTTTTTTTCAAAAATCATACATTCCATTAACTTATCTACAGCTTTTCCTAATCTTCCCATGATTATTTGCATACATATTTTGAAATCTGTATTATTTAATACTATTGGTCTCCAGTTTTTAATATCTTCCTTTTTCCTTTTTTCCCATATAAATTTCATGGCCCCTGTACTTACTTCTTTTTTTTAAATATCCCTTTTTCTAACCATTCATGCAATACTTCCACAAAATATATTTTTGCCACTCTTTCATATAATAATACATAAAATATTGAATTCCATCTAATCTGTAGCTTTCTCCATATCCAGTTTTTAAACGTTCATCAAATTCTCCTATATTTATATTTTTCCATAATCTTATTCTCTGCTTTACTTAATTTATTTACTTTCCATCTTTGTCTCTCTTTTATCTCTCTCTCTTACTAAATGCGCTTTTTCTGTGATGCTTAATTACCTCAAATATCTTTGAATATTGACTTTTTCTTCTTTATTATTTTCCAATTCACTTATTACTCTCTCATTTTCCCTCACTATCCTGGTCACATACACATCTACTTCTTTTTTCCTTGTAAATACCTTTATTTATATAACATATTCTTGAGCCTCTCTTGGTTCATTACATATATTTCTCTTTTTCATAACAGTCTTTATTATTTATTAATACTTCTTTAAATAATATCTGACTTAATAACTTAGACTTTTATTTTTCTTTCCTTCTTCTCATCGATTGACATTTTAAGAAACATGTTTTATATTTTTCTTTAAATGTTATCCACCAATCAGTTCAGTTTTCACAAAATATTCTTATTTTTGCATGATCTTTCCATAATTGATCAATTTCCTTTCTATCTCTTTCATCTAAAGCTTTCTAATTCAATATTTTAATTCCTTTATCTAACCTTATATACTCTTCTTTCTCCTTTACTTCTATCTATATAGCCAGATGATCTGAAAAACCTGTTCCCTTTGTTCACTTTTTTATAATTTTTAAACTATTGGATATTACAAAATAATCAGTCTCTGTTTTGATCTCATTTTTAAGTCCAGTGTTTTTCCATATATATAACCTTCCACTTTTTATTATTTCATATATTCTCTTAATATAATTTTTTAATTTATTTATTTTCCTTAAACCACAATTAAAATCTCCCAGTAGTATAATTTCCATTTTAATTCCTACATAGTTTAAGATTTTTTTTAAACATTTCCTCTCTTCCTTTTTAGTAATGTATGCATATATTGCAATAATTCTATACTCATCTTTCCTATATCTTATATATATTACTGTTTTCTACCTAATTCAACTATAGTATAATCTAAAATTTTAAATCTTTCATTAGATAGCACACCAATTCCTGAACACATATCTTTTCTCATATTACACACAATGCTTTCACCCCATAACATTTCCATTTGTATCCTTTCTTCTGTTAGTATTCTTGTAATTTCTAAAACAATTACATGCATGTCAGGCAGCATACACCATTCCAAAACACATAATCTTCTTTTAATATTCTTGATACTATTAACATTTATTGATAAAACTTTGAGTTTTCCATCGTACCCCTTATCTTTTTTTTACTTTCTTTCAGAATCACACTTTTAATTTTTCTTGTTCTGTCTTTCACCCTTCACCCTATACATTTTTTCCTCTCATTATTTTCCAGCTTATGCCTTCTTCTTCACTTGTTTCCAGTACTAATTCTTCACCTTCATTAGTTTCATTTTTCTCATACATTACTTTTTATTTTCTTCTTATATAATATTTTTTTCCTGCTCATGTTCTACACTTTTTTATATCATATACACCTTCTTGTGTTTATTTTTGTTCTTCATGTTGCATCTGTTCATCACAATTTACCCAATTATGTAATTTTCCCCATACTTTTATATATCAATCACATATCTTTGCTTCATGTCCCATCTTTCCACAAATAAAACATTTTCTCTTATCACAATTACTTAATAAATGATAATGCTTTCCACATAGAAAAAAAACATGGATTCAGTTGTTCCCTATATTTTACAAAACCTCTATTGCCTTTGATATTTATTACACTTGGAATATGTACTATCTTTTCATTTTCCATTTTCAAGATCACCCTAGAGTCCCACCCCCCAGTTCATAAACCTCTATTATCATATATCTTTGTAGTGCTCAAAACATCCCTACAAGAAGTTTGTAAACAGTCTTTCAATGTTTCTTTGCCCACCTCAGTTTCAAAATGCACAGCAATCTTTTTTTTTTGTTTCTCTATTAAAAGTCTCTGATATATAAAAATTCAATGGATTATGTTTTTTGTTTTCAAATTTCTCTAGAAAACGTTCCATATATTGTCCCATTTCAAACAAAATATCGCAGTAAATCCCTTTATTAATATGTATAAAAACTCTCACTTCTTTAGGTGATATTCCTAGAGCTGCAATTACTGTGTCCCATACCTTATATCTTTCAAGTTCTTTATTTTCCTTACTGCTAAGTCACACTACAAATTTCTTTCTTATGACCACTTTTTTTCCTTCTCATTCTCTTACTTGCTTCTTCCTTTCTTTTATCATCTTCACATATGATTTATTTTTGTCTGTAATTTAGCTCACCTCCTCTTCCTAAATTTTGTCCGTAATATTGCGCCAAGATGCTGCTTCACTCTGGTTCACTCTGATTTATCATATCCCTTAGGTATACATCTCACAACCTCCCTGATTGGAGGGTTGTAACTGTGACAGTGTGAGGTATTGCCAGCTATGCCCGGAGAAGTAGAGCAGTGAATGTGTAACACATGCCAGCGCAGTTAGCTGAAATTTTGTAAAGAATTATATGTCATTTTTATATCAAACTGATTTATACAGATGCTTCTGTTGAAAAATGCAGTTGTAAAGCTGCTTATGTTAAAAATGTACCAATATTGGGTCCTGACTGTATTGTAAATAATTAAATGTATATGTTTTAACAGAGAATACTGGAAGATAAGAGGTTAATCACAGTCTAGCTAACTTTGAAAAATAGTAAGAAATTTAATTACTTAATTTAGGTCATAAGGATTGCAGCCAGAGACAAAATGTCTGGGAAAACAAGTACTAGGAAGCCCTCTGTATTGTCTCTAGCAGGTAAATAATTGCTACTCTGGAAAAGTGGAAGTGTTTTATGGTTTTATGACTTACAGAAGCTGCAACAGATCTTAACAACCTCTATGTGTCTGTATTATTGACACATATGTGCTAAATCCTTGCAGCTTCTACCCAAGGGGGTAGCATGGGAACCAGAAGTCAGATTACCAGATGTGTGTGATTTCATTCTGTAATTCATCACTGAAATGATGTTTTATAATACTAGATGAGACTGAAGTCTCAGAGCAATATGTTTACTTGGGAACCTGACATAGAAGGACTCCTTACCTACTTCATCTTGCCTTGCTCTAGTAAGTGAACCAGGGAATAGTAATTCTTTAGATCAGTCAGGAAAATATAGTGAGATTAGTTAAGTAATGTTTTTCTGTATCTGTGTGAATCTGTTCGCCTGTGTTGTTTTAATATTTCCTGTAAGTGACAATCTGGTGGTTTTGTAAACAGATATTTAGTATGTTCGTGTTTTTTTATTATTTATTATTAAATATATTTAAACTTTTCATTGTTGCTGGTTATTTAGAGAATATTTTAACTTTTGAGAGTATTTATATCTATTTAGCGACTCTGTGGCAACTCCTGAAAGCCTTACTGGATTGGTCAAGCACTATCATTTGTATTAATATTTATTTTACTCAGTATAATTGGGTACCCTCATAAAATCCGTAGAGTAGCTGGCTTTGAAGTGTCAGTTGGCAGTGTAACTACCTTATAGCCTGGGCAGAAGGGGGCATAGCTAGTAAGTCTGCCAACCTTTCCCAGATTGTATATGTATGCCAGCTGCTTGGAGGATGGACACAAAGCACTGGTTTCACACAGAGAGTGGTGGAGGACTTGCCTTGGATACTTGACTGAGGACTCAGCTCTACAGCTGTGCCAGTGGGGAGAATTACTGGGGACTTGGAGAAAGACAGAGAGTAACCCAGACCCTAGACTGAGTGTGTTCCCTGTGTACTTTTAAGTGAAATTGTTTTGGATGCAGAGAGCTACATCTGGAAACACTTGGTGTATCCATTTTTGTTCCAAGTTAACATCCCTCTCCAGTGTCAGTAGTGAGAATTCAGGTTTCTTGATTACTGGCCTAGAGTGGGGACATCACAGTAACCATACACTCTAACTTAGACACAAAAAACAAATATTTTTGGAATAAATATTCAGAGTTCTGTGAAGGTCTGATTACCTTCTTCTCACCATTCTCCTTCACTTCACTTTCCTCCTTCCTCAACAACTCAACCAGTCCGTCTATCTCAACTTCTTCAGACGACCAATGACTTTCCTCTTCTACTACCTCATTCAGGCTCTCCTCATCCTTCTGCTGCTTGCTGTCACATCTGCATGCTGTCTCCATCTTCGTTCCAGTTTCTCTGATCCATCTGCATGCTCAGAATGGAAACCAGAAGTTGAATGTTCCAAGACAATAGCATCCCCGTACACTAATAAGTAGGGGAAGTTCCCTAATGCCTGCTGAAATTTCCCTTAGTTGTATAAATACCACCTTGGGTCTCCCCAGAAAAGAAGATTAACCTGGTGAGCAAATGATGACTAAAATAAATAAATAAGTAGTTTTGAAACCAGTTGGGCATAAAAAGAGATTGGTCCTAACTTACACCCTATCCCTATTGAAATGTTTCTCCTGGCTAAGGTTATAACTACAAGGAATAGTATTCTCCAGTGCTGGATCATTTTGGAAAGATGAAGTCCTAAGTTTTCTATCAGAAAACTGAAGTCATAAGTAGAATAGCAGGCCTGCTTGGAGGCCTCAAATGAAGGACTCCATTTAGAAATTTCTTGACAGAAGGTTATGATGCCTGAAAAGTGCAAAGGTACATGTCAGGCCATTGTCAGACAATGTCATCAAATAAAGCAGCTTATCTTGGAGTGAAAACGCATTATGCTGATTGTCCTGGGTAGCACAGCAAGAACATCTTTTCTTCTTTGTCAAGTAGAAGTTTTTGGTAGTGGGTTTATGACTTCTGTAGTACACAAGGAATTCTACAAGGGATGAAATATTGAATGGGATAAACTTCCTAGCTTCTACTAGTTTGAACCTGATGGGGTTATGACATATAGGGTCCCTCTGCAGGTTTGAGACTGTGCAAGAAAGTGGAAGGACTAGCAGTTTCTACATATCAGCTCTACCAGTTGTAAAAAACAAGGTTGCCTTACCAAAAAGGAACTAGAAGGATGACACATCCTTCATCTTATCTTTTCCTGAAGAGAACATTTGGAAGAGGGAGAAAATGGGAGCAGGGTGTGAAGAATCCCACGATCTATTGAACTGAATGCACATTCACTACCCAGGCCTCCTTCCATGGGAACCAGAAGCAGCATTCCCTGAGCTGGTAGTTCAAGAATGAAGCAAACATCTGGACAATGAAGTACATCTGTCATCTATCAGTATAGGGTCACTTTGTGGATGAACTCTGAGCTTCACTCCCAGTTTTGGAGATTGGAGATGGACATGCTCAGCTGGCCTGCCAAGGTGTTTGGTGTAAAGGGGTATGAAAGGACAGCAACAGAAGATTCACACGGAAGAGCAAATGTCAGGCAACCATATCTAGACTGCAGAACTAGTAGGACTGAGATCCCCACATCTTTTTTGTGTGTCTTATCACTGTGATATTGCCTGTGATTACTTTCAAGATTCCTGGATTCCATGCAGAGTTGAAATATGTAGAGCATACACTAAGGCTGAAATCATCTTGACATTGATATATCTGGACCTACACTGGTGATTTAATCTGACTTGGGCTTTCAAAGCTTCTGTACGAATTCCCAAATAAAACCTGATGCATCACTTATTAGTGTTGAAAATTGCTATGGGGTTATGTACTGGGCAGCAGCTGGAATGCCCATCATCTGAGCATTCATGCAGATGGCAGAAGTTGTGACCACCCTTTCTAATATATAGGATTTGCTGTCATAGATTTCTCATGTACCAGTGAATTTTTGCCCATAGATTACTTGGGTACCACCAATTTTTATAAATATAAAATATAATATAAATATCTTTATAAATGTATAAATATTACAAACCAGATACATGAAAGCTGTATAAGAACAGATTATTTTTAGTATTGCAGCTATATAGAGACAGATCTTAAAATATACTGATGCATCACATAACTTCCTAATGATGCTGTAAAAAAGGAGACTTTACTACAAGATGCAATTTTTGATGCTTTTAGACACAATCTGCAATGTATATATTCATTTATATTCATCATGTACAATGATATAACTCAACTTCTTTGCTCAAATATTCTGATCAAAACCAAAATAAATGGTGGTGGTGGGGGGGGGGTGCAAAGGCCCAAAGTGAGGAATAATTTGAAAATGCTTCATTCTTGAATTACCATTTATACATATTACTCTAACACACCTATGAGATCCACGGTGGTGGTGCTGTGGTAGCGTTGTTGCCTCACAGTAAGACGCTGTCCGGTTCGATTCTCAGCCAGAGCGTCTTCTGCATGGAAACATGCGTGAATGGGCGTACCTTCATTGAAGGTTGTGCATCAGGGCTGGCAACTCGGCATGTAAAAATCAACTGCCAATCATTAGTGGACCGGAGTTCTGCTGTGACGACCCCTAACCGGGAAAAGCTGGAAGACACAACAACAACAACAACAACTCTAACACACCTATAAAGTTAATAGAACAACAGATTTTGCACTGGCATTCATTCTCTGAACAAAAAAATTATGAAACTCTAATCACTGGCATTACTGACTGACTGTAATGTTCAGTGGCTTACCAGAATTTATGAAGAGCAAGCAAGGCAAAAACTTGAGCCACTATTATGGATGGTTTGTGAAATCAGGAACAATTGAGAGGTATGTGTGTATTTTGTTCTGTTAATATCATGTCGCTGTATAAGTGTGTTATCATATTCCTAGGTGTGAGTCATGTCCCAGTAACAGCATGCCCTGGTATGAAATAGGCTTGCTGCGTGATCCTCCTGCCTTAGAATAAACCTGAGCATCCCCTTTTCGAGGTATAAGCCATGATTTGTTGCATGTTATTATGAAGCATGGGAACAGAGAGTTCTTCTGAGGCCTAAATGTACCAGAACTTCAGATCCTGTCTGTCCATTTATTTATTGGGCTTTTGGCCAGAAATATGTCCCATCTGATTGTTTTGACCAGCGTTTTACTGTCTTTATTTCTAATTGGTGTCATATTGTAAGCTATGTCATTTGTTAGGATTTGTTAAGTTGTCATTGCTATAGGCAAGCTGTTCCCAGAATATTAGATGGCAGATGTATTCCATGGTCTGCTTTCCCAATTAATATAATCCAGTTAGATCTGTACTTGGTTTATGAGCCAAAATGTATGATCATAATACTCAGGGGACTTCTGATAGTATAAAAAGCATGCAGAACTTAGCACACTCTCACATTTGGCTCTGGGTTCAATCAAATTTAATTTTATTTGAATGAATGCAAAAATCACATGATATATAATTAGAAAAATGTATCTGAAGCATGCGCTTCCTCTGGTATGGCACTAGAATGCAAACAGGGAGTAAAAACATGCTGAGAATAACGGCTACTGTGAAGCAAAGGGTTAGATAAGGAGTGTGGTGTCCTACAAAAAATAAGAATCTCTGAAAATAAACAGAAAGCAGGATTGCACATAAAAGAACTAAATGTGGACGGCAATAGCTGTTAATGGAAGATGACGCTATAAACCTGGATAATGAGAGACTGTAGAACTAAACACTTTTATGGTTGGGGGATGCTATATCATGGTGCACTTACTGGGCCTTTGAAGTAAAAAGTTAGGAACAGAAAGCAGAGACTTTATGGGAAGAAATGCATCCAGTCAAGTAAAATTCACAACTGCTAGAGTTAAATGTTCTTTGGGTCTGTATTTGACAACTGAATGAAACTACTGAGAAAAAATCAAAGTATGAAGAACAAAATAAGTGAATGTCAGATGCAGAAGAATTTTTTGAAGTTGTGATATCTCAGTGTAATATTTAGACTACTGGATTTCTGCAGTAGCTATAGCCAAAGACTACTGGATTTCTGCAGTAGCTATAGCAGGATATTTTCTTCATGGGTAGAACATGTTCTCAGCATCTAATAAGTAAACCTCTCAGAAGACAATACTGAATTTAGTGTAAGTAAGCAAATTCAGTACTATTTATGTCAAGGTTAAAAGTATCCTGGGATTTTTATTTTTTTTAATTGCACATAATCGAAAGCCACAACACCAAAGAGCAATTAGCCAAATGAGTGGAGATAAAAATGATCCAAGTTGTGACAATGCAGTGTGAAAGGTGCCATCTCTGAAATTACATGAGACACAAACAATTAGACTTGCTGTACCTAAAAGATGCTTGGGCACCATACAGGTAGATATACAATAAATATGCTTTTGATTGAGAATGCATACTGATTGTGCCACAGAGACCAGTGAATGGTGATTGCAGTGCCATTTGCTGAAGAACGCAGTGAGAGGTGCAGTAGATAGCAGTGCACCATGCTGAAGGTGTGAATAGTGCTCAGAGTACATAAACACTAGCTCAGTGTGCTGCAGTGTTCTATGAATGGTGCATTAAGCAGAGTGCAGTGAATAGTGCAGTAAGTGGCAACTATGGTGAAGAGAATAGTGCACTAATCATCAGCTTATGGTGTCTTCTGTGTGGTAGGTGCATAGGTGTCCATGTTTATTAAAGGACAAAATACTAAATGTCAAGACATTTAGCTTAAGGTCATGATTCAGGCATCTCTCATCTGTATATGATAGGCCATCCTATAGCATCTGAAAGTAAGCTGGCGAGTTTATGATAGCACCAAGTTTGTAGTCATCTGCCAACTTAGTCAGATACATGCCCTTCACATAGGACTTAACATTACAAAAGTAAATATTAAAGTTAAGTGGTTCAGGGACTGTTTCCTGAAGGACACCACTAGTAATGACCAGTTTTGATGAGAACATAGCCCCTATACTTATGGATTTGGTTCTATGAGGAAGGCAGTTTACTATCCAGCAGGTAACATAAGGGTTTACATGTAGTTTTATAAGCTTGTTGATAATGCTAGTATGTGGGATGGCATCAAAGGCTAGGCAGTGTGAACTGATTTGCCTGCATCCAATGCATCTATAACTTGTTAAAAAAAGCCCAGCAAGTTGAAGAGACAGGCTCTATATTTAACACATGCAAAGTAGTTTGGGTCAAGAGACTGCAGACTGCTGATGTCCTTGCTAATAAATTCCATTGCAGATAAGGGTGGTGAGGCTTATTATATGACAGTATTTTCCAGGATCAGTGGTTGGTCACCCCTTGTGGAGTGGGATGACTATAGCAGTTGGTCACACCACTGACATGATTCCAGTGGACAGGCACAGACTGAAGATGTTCAATAACAAGTCTATAAGGCTGTGCTTAGTGCTGACAAGAAGGCAGCCTGACACTTTGTTTGGAGCCATGGAGACAGTATTTGTGGTCATGGAGAGATCCATCAGGGCTTATTCTGAAGTGATCTGAGGAGATGTGGTCATGATAATAAGTGGGGGGGGAGTTAGTGGAGGTAAGAGTATAATGTTTGAGCTAAATGTAGCTGCTAATGTGTTGGTTATGTCTTCTAGAGATGTGTTATTGTTATGTGTCAGCCCACTGTATTGCTGGATATTACTTCAAAGGAATCTGACATAGTTGAAAAAGCGTTGTGTTTGTTAATGACATGTCTAGGAATCTTTGTTCATACTTAGCTTTGGAGGGTTTTATTTTGCTTTTAAGGTCTTTGTCAATCTTTTTGTGTTCACTGTTACAGGTTGGGGTATAAAGTTTGCTCTTGCAACTATATATTTTTTTTCTTTTTATTGTGCACTTTATTTATACTAGATTTCCACCATACGGGTTTGATCCTAAACTTGGCATTGCATTTGTGCCTGAGGAGGCTTGATGTCTGAATGCATGCTGTTAGGTGAGCATAGAAACTGTCTTTGAATGTAGCAGCATATAAGATGGGGTGTTCAAGAAGGGATGCTTAAATATCATAAGGTCATCAGCTATTTGTAATACATTTACTTTAGATTAGATTCCAAAGACAAAAGGGATTGATGGCAAATTAGGTTTTGCCCTCATAGTTGATATTAATAAACAGTGGTCAGTTATGACCAGTGATGGGGTAACTATAGGTATAGAGCATAGTGGGGTTATATTTATGAGGACTATAGCCAATAGTTTTGATACTTTAGTTAGGACTGAAATAGCTGGTCTAAGGAGTAAGCATTTATGAAATCTAGGAGGTGTTGTCCCAACTTATTTGTGGTAGTGTAGGTTTACCACTTAACTGAACAATAGTTGAAATCTGCTAGGAGAATAATGTTAGGATCATTGGGGAGGGATTCCAGATTGTTGAGGTATGCCTTGTAGGGTGTGGTGACATGGTGGGGGGGGGGTACAGTAACTTGCTATAATGTTGTACATATTTTTATTGACTGTAAGTTGGATATGGAGGAACCCAAGGCCATTGTCTTGCCTTGTGACACTATATGGGATTTGGCTTCCTAAGAATACAGACATGCCCTTCCAACAACAGAGTAATTTTCAGCAATGGGTCTGAAAGGGTGGTAGACGTTGAAACCTGGCACTATGGGGGGTGTCTATCATTACACTGAAACTATGCTTCAATAACCTTGCAGATATCCATATTTTCAGGGTCAAGAAGGCGTGTAAGGTGTACAACTTCTTATTTAGGCTTCTAGCATTGGGCAGTGTTTTGTCTTCATTTTGTTTTACTATGTCAGTAATTTGTAAAGACTGACCTTACCTAACAAGGCACTGTGGTAGAAGAAACATTTTTGGAATCCATAAGTTGTGAGGAGAGAGAGGTGCAGGCCATTCCTAGTAAAGCAGGTAGTACTGTTAAACATCTTGTCGCAAGCTAGTACATATTGTATCCCCTTAGAATGATATCAGTAAGGAGAATAAGGCTGTGAAAGTACTGTGGTGAGGGCTAAAACCATGTTGGGTAGAGGTTAGTACGTTATCGTGCAGTAGGTGTTGGATTAATTGGGAATGAATAAATGTCTCTAGAATTGTTGATATGGGGACAGAATGGCAATGGGTGTATAGTTTGAAGGGTTGGTGGAGTTTCCACTTTTATGTAGTGGGAGTGTAAAGAAGGATTTCCATATGTCTCACAACATCAACAAGTAGCAGTGTGACTATCTTGTATAGCAGGAGCATTAATATGTCATTAGTTGAACGAGTGGATAACAGTTACCAGAAAAAGATTCAGAAATAGCGAAATCTGTCTTACAAAGAGACAGCACAGGGGCAGCTGAGGAGTTATTTTGTTAGCATTCCACAAGCAGGCTAGTGGGCAGACTTCAGAAAAAGTGACTGACATTTGTGACTGGAAATATTTAATTAGAACAAAATATCGTCATATGTATTGAGTATGTACAATTGGAAACACGATTTACATATAACAAATAAAAAATAAAATTAAAAATAACTTTTTTACCATTAAAAATGAACAAAGGAAATGGAGCTGACCTACTTATTACACGCTTAGCTCATACATAGAAGCCCACTGTACTAATAAATGTCTGAACTGATCACTGAGATCTAGAATGGATCTTTGTGTGTGCAAAATACAATCAATAAAGTTAAACATTTGTGAAACTACCCTTCTCTAATTATTTAATTGATATGTAGCTAAGTACCTTCCCTAAATCTTTTCTGAGTTTGTCAATTGCTCATCAAACTTCATTTCAGTTATCTCCTTGGATAAGTCATGCTGAGGTTCTCAGCCATGTATATGTTCCGTAATATGATTTCCAAAATATACTGACCTTCTCAAAAACATGCTAGCCTTAAAAGGCAATAAAATAACAAGCTCCATTGCTGTATTGCGAGTGGTCTCATCCACCTAGGCATCACCTACCTTGCACACTTATTTTTCTAATTTAGTTATCTGTTGGAGCAAAAATTGGTAACTGCAGAGTTTCTTTGTCTTTCTGCCAAACAACATGGTAAGGAACAGTCACATTTTGTAAAACTGCCTTTCAGCAACTATACTCTTTATTCGTTTCGATGTTGAGCCACTGTGTACTTTGGTGTTAATAATACTATAGTAACCTGTCTTTAAAATGTAAGTCTTTTGAGATCCAGGAATTTTCATTTATATGATTATAGTCAATGATTAATCCTATGTTAAATACCAGTAGTTTGAAATCCAGAAGTTTCCATTTCTTTGATTATATTTAGTGATTCTTTCCTATGCTCAGCTATACAACATGATGGTCACAACAGAAATTAGCTTCTCCCAAAATCTGTAGTGGAGAATATTTTTAGAAAAAAAAATTTAAGGATTAAAAAAAAAAAAAAAAAAAAAACTTTTGTGATCTGATCTGGGTTTTCTACTAGACATAACCTAATTCCTGGGAAATAACTATATTTATTCTACTTAAAGCATGATCTGAGATAAGTATGTGTGCATCACCTGCATGACTATGAAAGATGTCAGGTAAAATTCATAGGCATGGCATGCACTACATATGACAAGTGTGCCAAGATGCACATAGAAAATGATCATACTTGAATCATAGACAACAGCTGAGCAGGGATGTAAGACAATATGTTACTGCTCACTATCTGGCAGATGCTACCTAACACACATGCAAAGAAGCAGCTCATGTTAAATAATCATAGCAATACAGTTCAGATAACCCAGTACTCTAGACAAACTAGCTGTACACAGTTCACTGTAGTAATGTAGTACTGAAGGTCTTACAATAGTCAATAAAGCTAAAGGAGTTTTTCACATATTAGTCCTTCAATACACAGTGCTGACAAAGTGTTTAGTATTATCAAAGAATGCAATCTACATTAGTATCAACAATGGTCTCATTACAGCTGGCATATTCATATCTGTGATGAGAGCATTGGAAACTGTTAACCATAGTATACTCATAAAAACAACAAAAATTAAGCTTTGAAACTTTTACCTTAAAGTGGTTCCAAAGCTATCTTGAAAATAGAACCTTTCAAATCCATTTAAAAAATGGACTTTATCAGAGCTGATACTTTCCACAGGTGTTCCACAGGGGGTCAGTCTTACAGTCCCTGCTTTGCTCTTTATTTACTAATGACCTAATAGATGAACTCACCATGCTTAATTTAACATTATACACTAATAACATGCTTCTATTAGAGTTACTCATATCCCCCACTATCCTACAAAACCAGCTCCAACAATCCTTCTCTTATCTCTGTACATGGACTAAGAGAAACAACCTTCTCATCAACCACAAAAATACTAATTGTATGCTCTTCTCCAACCCACACAAAGTGAATAAGTTACCTTTGTGCATATTAACAGATAACTATAACAGTACTCGTCCCGCTGTAGCAGAATACAAAGACTAGGCCTTACTGTAGACCTTTATCTAACATTTGACATTCATACTAGCAATATAGTTATTAAAGTTCAGCACGACTGAGGTTATGCTATAAGTTATCTCACCTCCTCTCGCCTGCAGCTCATATCTCACTTGCTAAAAATGTTCTTTTCCCAAAACTTGAATATTGGAGATCATTACTAGTCTCTCATAATTCCCACAATACTCAGAGACTGTAAATTGCTGAAAACAAAATCTGCAGATTTGCAATACTCTCTGACCTACTCACATATCACTGTGCTCTGCAGAAGAAAAAACTATTGGAGAGTATACAATCTTCTGATTGGGCCTAGCTCTGTGGAACAGCCTAACTCCTGAAATAAAAGCTCAGAATACACTACAATTGTTCAGATCATGCCAAGCAGAACATCTCCAAAGTGAAATAGATTGTAAATACTTTAGGGACAGTGGTTAATATCCTCACCAGCACTTGTCTCCCAACCCAACCATACTTAGTATTTAGAACAATACCCAAAGCTGTAGCACACTCAAAGCAGGTAATCTTGGTATGTGTTGTATACAGAAAATAAGTTTAAGATGTAATGCTGCAACTTATGTTGCTATTTAAAATTAATTTAGACTTAACACTTACTATAAGCAATGTTTATTCCTTATGGCTTCATTTCATACTCATAACCTGATAGCAGCCTTTGACCAATATTTTAAACTTTGACTGGTTATAACTTACCATGTTACTGTATATAAAATCTTTCCTAAATAATAGACTGAGACATATATCATAATTAAATTAATTTATATTTATCATATTACTAAACCAAACTGTAATGCAGTGGTGGTGCTGCAGTAGTGTTGTTGCCTCACAGTTAGACATTGCCCGTTCGATTCTCAGTTAGAGCGTCTTCTGTGTGGCGACATGTGTGAGTGGACGTTCCTTCGTTGAAGGTTGTGCGTTAGGCCCGGCAAGCCAGTATGTCAAAATCTACTGCCAATCATTAGCGGACCGGAGTTCCACTGTGGCGACCCCTAACCGGGAAAAGCCGAAAGAAACAAACAAACTAAACCAAACTGTAATACAAATTAAACTTGTTACTGCCTACTTTAATTGCATAACCTGCCCACATGTAAACCAAATGAAACTTAATAACAAATTAAATTCCTGTATAAATTAGCAAATGCAAAACTGTTACTAACAACTGTAATTTTGTATTTCTGCCTTACTGGGCCCAGGTCATGACTGAAAAGGGTCTTTGAACCAGCTCACTTACCTGGTCAACAAATAAAATAAAATAAATGAGTCCGCACAGGTACAAATACTCATTATAACTGGTGGCTGACCTCTCACACTGTATTGACACTATATCAGACCTACATACGTAGCAAAACAAACACAGAACCTTGTCATACTGAGAGCACCAGAAATCCCTTCTAAAACCACAAAGACCACCTAAGCAATGCATTGCAGACACAACATAGCCAAAGCAAAGCAATATACTTAAAGGCATCCCACTCCACATATAGCTTCTTCCATCAGCACTACAGAGAAAAGTCATCAGAATACTCTTGCCAAGCTTTTCAGTCTAAATGAACTGTCCTTTTGCTATGGTAATGTAATTGTTATTAGCTGGCTCCATGGTTTGGCACATGATGCAGACCATTCACAAGCCTGAGGAAAGATGGGTTACATTCAGCTGCCTCTCAGGTGCTAGAAGCCACCATATCGGCAAGACACATCCCTTCAATCTAAGTATGAATACGATAAGACAAATGTTCATATGGGTGTAAATGGCTTGCCGTGTTGCACTGTAGACTACATGAAGAGGGACAAGATGGAGCACAGTAAGTAAAGCTGTAAGCATAGAAACAAACTAACCTTGAACAGTGTCCTACCATCATTCAGAATGATTTCATAATATTAGCAAAATATGACTTTATTAATTGGCTAATTCATTGATGTCCTTATAAGGGGCTCAATTTGTGTCAACCTGGAGAGAGACGGCTGGAAATTAGGATCATTTAAAAGTAAAATCAGCAGGTAAAACTCCATTTCAGAAGCAATCAAAGAATATAGAAAAAAGTAATATATAAAGTGGAGACCATGCTGAAGATAAACAACAGTTTATTCAAGCATCAAAATCATTAAAGCACGCCCAGGTTATGAGGAAGCTATCTTTGAAAATGCATGTCTTATATGTGGTTTAACTATTTTGGTGCTTGAATAAACTGTATAAGTTATACATCTTCAGTACTGTGTCTGCTTTAGATATTACTTTTTTGATAGCTTGCAATTATCTCCTCAAGGATTTTACATACTGGCTAATAAGTTTACCATCCTATAACACCTTTATTGACAATGCCAATACACTCAGTCTACCAACTTAGTAATTCAAATTCAAATTTGGCAAGTATTAATGTAGCACTTATCGACACCGGAAGTTTAAATAAGAACACACACTCCCTTTTAGCCTTCATTTTTCTGGAAAATATAGATATATTTATTTTGTCAATGAACTTTGGTTCAAGAAGAGTGTCAGCATTCCCTATTACCTGCTTTTTTTTTTTTTTTGCCCACCAGTCACTTAGGTCTGCAAGTGTAGATATCAGTAATCCCTATCTTTATCTGAAACACCACCACCTCTAGCATAGTAAACCAAGACAATGACAACAAACCCCTCCATACCTTATAATCAATAAACAAGAACTAGGATTACATCCTGGCCCACTGCAGAACCCCTTCTATGACACCTGCAAACCATGAAACACATCTTCATAAACTATAATCCATCTCCATTAATCCAAACATACTCTTTCTAGAGGAATCCAACTATCCCTGTATAAACTGGCAGACCTCTTCTACAAATAAAAATGTATAATGCTTCCTTGACTTTATTTACTGCTGTAAATTCTGCCTTTATCTAAATCTACAACTTCCGTCTTGTATTGGACATGTATATATTACACTGTTATTGTTCAAACCTATAATTTAGGAACTATATATTCTGTTGTAATTGATAGGAATTATGTACTGTATTGTAAATATGTGGACAATTGTATTTCTCTGGAGCTTTTCTTTCCAGACCTCTGTTATAAGTGGAAATGTACTGATCTGAAGGAATATAAACTGAGTGAAGAGTCACTTGATACTTGAAAGCCAGATCCCATAGCAGAAGTGCCAACCAGCAATGAAGGTAAGATCTTTTCCCCCTGTTTGTTGATATACCACATAACTGTTGTATTGTCTGTGAATATCTTGAGAGGCCCCGGAGAGAAAAAAGGACAAAAGGCCTGAAGAGCCAGCAAATGGGCGCTCATCTCTTTGATGTTGATGTGCTCCTTCTGCTGACGAGGCAACCACACTCCCTGTACCTTCAGGGAGCCAAAAGCTGCTCCCAATCCCACATCTGACATGTCTGTGAACAGTACCTGAGAGGAAAAGGGGTGATGAAAAGGGAGCCCTAGATTCAGAGACAACTGCTGAATCCACCAGAGTAATTCCTTCCTGAGACAAGGAAGAAGAGGAACTGCAACGTCTAGAGGATTTCCATCTGGAAAATCTCCCGCATTATTCCTCTCCATAAAGGGGGAAATTCCACTGAACTCTCAAATTACAGGCCTATAGCCATCCTGTCACCCTTGGCTAAAAGTATGGAAAAATGTATCCATAAACAATTCCTAGCCTATCTTAATCAGAACAATCTCCTAGCCCCCTCCCAGCATGGAATTAGACCTTGCCATAGTACAACCTCAGCCCTTCTTTCCTTCTCTCACACAATAAACCAAAACCATAATAACAACAAGCTCTCTTCAGCCCTCTTCCTAGACATTTCCAAGGCATTCGACATGGTAAACCACCAGCTACTCTTAGGGACACAAAAACATTCTCTATAGATAACCTAGCAATTAGCTGGTTTCATTCTTATCTTATCTAAGTGACAGACAACAAGCTGTACTATAGAAAGATAACCTATCTTCCCTTTACCAATCACTCTTGGAGTCCCTGGTTCTTCTGTTCAAATACAGCCTGTCAGAGAAAAGCCCTCCCTCCTTAAATATTGCATCTGACCCTACATATAACCTCATTGTTAACTAACATGCACGCTACCATTGACCTACGCATAAAATACCTGCTGACTCATTTGAATGGTCCCTCTGTATCAAGACTCACTGACTTCAATGATTGGCTAAGCTTCTGGTGTCATTCTAAGGGGATCCAGTATCTGTCTGCCTGGGATGACATGATCGACAAACCACAATGCTTTGCCAGAGATGGCTTGCACCTGTTGCCCTTGGGATTCTGGATACTGGCTAAGGCTCTAGCCACCCCATAGTGCCTTTTTTTAGGCAAGGTTCAAATGACAAATTCACCACTGTAACGGGTACAAGCAAGCAGAATCTGAGGGTATTGCTACTCAATGCCAGAAGTCTAAACCTCAAAATGCACTCACTTGAGGCACTCCGTAAAATGAAGAACATCGACATCTGTGCAGTGACAGAGACCTGGTTCAAGGCTCCAGAGTACCCCTGCATTACCAGGCTATAATTCATACCACACCTTTCGGCCACCTAACCTGGACCAAAACACTAAAGGCGGAGGAATGTCCATATTCATTAAAGATATCCACACCTCCAAGCTAGTTGCTCAGCATAATGCATCCGAGATTATCAAAGTGCAACTAACTCTGGGCAAGACCGCAATCCAAATTGTAGCTTGCTACAGATCCCCTAGCATGTCCCAGGATTCCCACTCCTCATTTCTTGTTACACTGGAAAATATTATGGTACAACCTAACACCCTAATAACAGGCGATTTCAACTACCCCACCATTAGCTGGGAAAACTACGCATGTACCAACTCTAGTGCTCAACGTTTTCTGGAATTCATAAATTCCAATGCCTTAGCTCAACTTATCCACACCCCCACCAGGGGCAGCAATATCCTAGACCTGGTTATTACCAACATGGGCAACAGATGCTCCACACCAGAGGTCAATTCCTCGTTGGTCAGATCTGACCACAAGCTAATCACCCTAGTCATCCACATCCCTCCCCACCACCCATTAGGGAAACCACCGTAAAAAACTTCTCCAAAGCCAACTTCATGCTTCTTAAGACAGAAGTGGCAAACTTCACAACACCCATGCTGATGGACAATAGAGGTATGACTGCTGAATCCTACACAAATGCACTTTATAAGCACTTACATGAGTGCATGGATCATGCAATCCCTAACAGAACCAAGATGCTGTCCTCCAAAAAAAGGAAGGCAATCTGGTGGTCCCCTGCCATAAACAAACTCTACAACAGAAGAAAGAAACTGTTGCAAAAAAGAGTAAAATCCCAAGTTTGGAGAAAATCCTTGTTCAGCCTCAGTAAGAAGCTAAGATCCCTCATAAAATCCTCCAAAGCTAGTTACGAAAACAAAATCGCCACTGACTCTAAAGACAACCACAAAGCATTCTATAGCTATGTCAAGAATCTTAATGGCAACACTCAAATCTGCTCTGAGTTACAGCACAATGGCATTAAATATACAGAACCAACTGATATTGCCAGCATCCTGGAAGATAGGTTCAGTGCTAACTTTATCCCCCTCTCATCCCCTAAAGGGCCCATCTCTATACCAGAAGAATGCAAAGTTCCTGTAATCATGGCTGCACAGGTAAAAAACACACTCTCCAAAGCCAAGAACACAGCATCCATGGGACCTGACAACATCCCAGGCTGTGTTCTACATAAACTACAGAACAAACTGGCACCCCACCTAAGTACCATTTTTGATCATAGCCTCACCTCAGGCTATGTGGCCACTGAATGGTGCACAGCGAGGGTTATCCCACTCCACAAAGGGGGAGTCACCACGGAACCCGGAAACTACCACACCATTAGCCTGACGAGCCTGGTCTGCAAGGCTATGGAACGTATCATCATGGAATGTGTAAACAATGACATTGGTAATCTCCAAACTCAGGACCCCACCCAGTTCAGGTTTGTAAAAGGCAGATCATGTCTCCTAAACCTGATAGACTTCTTTGAAGCAGTCATCAAAGCCGTAGATGAGGGTAAGGTGGTTCACACAGCCTATCTAGATCTCGCCAAGGCATTCAACACCATCCCTCACTCTGGAATTATAGATAAACTCACTAAACTAGGTATAAATCCCTATGTCACAAGATGAGTTGCCAACTGGCTCACTGACAGAATCCACACTGTGAAAGTAGCAGACTCCAAATCCAACTTCAGACCAGTGACAAGTGGAGTACCACAGGGTTCAGTCCTGGGTCCTCTCCTGTTTGGTATCTATTTCTCTGAAGTAACGGCTAACACAGAAGGTCTTTGGCTAATGAAGTTCTCAGATGACTGCAAACTAGGAGCCATAATCAAAACTCCAAAAGATGTGGACATCCTACAAAAGGGCCTCAGTGAGACAGATGCCTGGTGTCAAAGCCATGGTCTCAAGCTCAATGCCAAAAGGTGCATTGTCATCCCTTTTGGTAAAATCTCTGTACCCATGAACTACCACATAGGTGGTAGTCTACTTAACACAGAAAGTGTGATAAGAGACCTTGGGACACAGGTGGACAGTAGTCTCTCCTTTGATAATCACATTGCCACAGTAGTCAGGAAATCCTTCTACGTGGCACACCTCATCACAAAAGCTTTCTCATCCAGGAAAAAAGAGGTCATTGTTCCCCTCTACTCATCACTCATTAGGCCCATTATAGAGTACAACATCCCTTTTGGTATGTACCTCACAAGACATCTACAACAACTGGAAAGGCTGCAGAAATACCTCACAAAGAGGATTACTGGCCTCAAACAGATGCCCTACACAGACCGTCTCAAAAAACTGCAGCTTTACTCCGTCGCATATTGCCTACTCAGAGGTGATTTCTGCCTAAGACACAAAGCTATGTCAAATGCAGAGCTTTTGGACATGCTCCACTTAAAGAAATACCAACCCCTATGAGCTACACACTCTAGGGACCTAAATCTTGTCACCACAATAAACAAAACATGCTGGCGGGATAGATTCCTGTCCCAGAGACTTCCCATACTCTGGAACAAACTACCTATCTGTATCAAACAAAGCTCCTCATTAGCACTCTTCAAGAAAACTCTTGATGATTGGATGGGAGATAGGAAATTCACCCCGGGGATCACTTCTGTGGCTCTGCTCGACAGTGGCACAGGAAAATAATTGTCTTGGGTGGTGAAAGCCAGGGTACCTTTTGGCTAGGCTTATATAGACCTTAGGGCCAATAGCCTAATACCTACCTATGAACCTATGACAATAGTAGTATTTCCTTACACACTTTTTTTTCCCTGGCTCATCATTCTTATATTTATGTTTTCAAATGTTTCTTGCCTCTACAACCACATTTACCCATATCTATCAGTTTTGGCAACAACTTTGCCATTCACTTGGCTAGTACAGACATAAACACTTTAAAATCATGATTTAAAATTGCAGTGGGTCTAAACAAAATTGGGTCTGAGGAGTCTTTGTCATATTTAGGTAATAAGACCACCACAGATTTTTTACAAGATACTGGTACTTCTCCCTTTTTTAAAATATCATTAAAGAAAACCTTCCAAGATAATTATCACTTTTCCAGCTTCCAGTCTTCCACAGAAATACTATCTGCTCTTGGTGGCATCCCTGTTGGTTAGTTGCATATCATCATTGTTATCTCATTTCTTCCTATTGTAGCTGTTATTTACTGAGCATCATCTTCCTCCATCCTTGGCATAATAAAGTCTTCCATAAATATTTTCATTTGTGTCTTTTCTTCATTTCCACATTACTCTAATTACTCTAATTTGTACAATTTAATAATATTTCTGAAATATCTCTAATATCTCTGTGATGGTATCTACTCTGGGCCAGTAATCAAGGAGCCTCAATCCTCACGACTGACACTGGTGAGGAATGGCCACTAGGAGCAAAGATAGATACAAACAGTATTTTCAACTGCATTTCTCTGCACCAAGCACAATTTCCCTTGAGACCACACACCAAACCTGGGGCTGGACTCTCTTTCTCTCTCCAGGTCCAAAAAAAGACTCCACACTGCCACTTTGGTGCTCTGTGTCCCTGTTCCGAGTAGCTGACACACACACTTGGATATTTGATTTACACACACACACACACACACACACACACACACACACACACACACACACACACACACACACACACACACACACACACACACACACACACACACACACACACACACACACACACACACACACACACACACACACACACACACACACACACACACACACACACACACACACACACTTACCAGCTGTGACCTCTCTACCCAGACTATGAAGTAATTATGCTGCCACCAGTCAGCTACTCTAAGGCTCTTACAATGGTACCCAATTATACTGAGCAAAATGAATACTAATACAAATGTACAAATGGTATAATCTGACTAATGCAGCAAGGCTTTTAGGAGTGGCTACAGTGTCACTAAAATAAACATAAGTCCTCTTAAGATGTTAAAAGTATTCTCTAAAAGACCAGCCACAGTGAAAGGTATAGAAATATTTAATAATAAATAAAATAGAAATCATGACAATACGGAATATCAAGTTACAATAAACACCAGGGTTTCAATCACAGGACATATAAAAAATAACAAAGTTGGATAGAGTCACACAGATGCAGAAAAACAGTACTTGGCTAATCACACTATATTTTCCTGACTGAATAAAGAATTACTGTTCCCTAGTTAAGTTATTTACTACATCAAGGCAATCAATCATACCAAGCAAGTACATTTTTGTGTTAGAATATATCTATTTAGCTAAACAATATTTATCTGTATCTAAATAGAAATCAATATGTACAATTACCTGTCAGTTGTTCATAGGTTCATAGGTAGGTACTAGGCTATTGGCCCGCGGGCCTACATAAGCCTACCCAACAAAGTTCCCTGGCTTACACCACCCAAAAAAGTTATTTTCCTGTGCCACTGTTGAGCAGAGACACAGAAGTGATCCCCGGGGTGTATTTTCTATTTCCCATCCACTCATCAAGTTTTTTCTTGAAGAATGCTAATGAAGAACTTTGCTTGACATAGATGGGTAGCCTGTTCCAGAGTATGGGAAGTCTCTGGGACAGGAATCTATCCCTCCAGCATGTCCTGTTTATTGTGGTGACAAGGTTTGGGTCCCTAGACCGTGTAGCTCAGAGGGATTGGGATTTCTTTAGGTGTAGCATGTCCAACAGCTCTGGGTTTGACATAGCTTTATAAGTTAGGCAGAGATCACCTTGGAGTAGGAGATATGCTACGGAGTAAAGCTGGAGTTTTTTGAGATGGTCAGTGTAGGGCATCTGTTTGAGGCCAGTAATCCTCTTTGTGAGGTACTTCTGCGGCCTTTACACCTGCTGCAGATGTCGTGTGAGGTACATTCCAAAAGGGGCATTGTACTCTATAATGGGTCTAATGAGTGTCGAGTAGAGGGGAGCAATGACCTCTTTTTTTCCTGGATGAGAACCCTTTTATGATGAGGTGTGCCACGTAGAAGGACTTCCTGACTACTGTGGCGATGTGACTATCAAAGGACAGACTACTGTCCACCTGGGTCCCAAGGTCTCTTATCACACATTCAGTGTTAAGTAGACTGTCTATGTAGTAGTTCATGGGTACAGAGTTTTTACCAAAGGGGATGACAATGCACGTTTTGGCACTGAGCTTGAGGCCCTGGCTCTGACACCAGGCATCTGTCTCAGCGAGGTCCTTCTGTAGGATTTCCACATCATTTGGGGACTCGACTATGGTTCCTAGTTTGCAGTCACCTGCGAACATCACTAGCCAGAGACCTTCTGTGTTAGCCTGTACTTCAAAGAAGTAGATACCAAACAGGAGAGGTCCCAGGACTGAACCCTGTGGTACTCCACTTGTCACTGGTTTGAGGTCAGATTTGGAGTGTGCAACTTTTACAGTGTGGGTTCTGTCAGTGAGCCATTTGGCAACCCATCTTGTGATGTAGGGATTTATACCTAGTTTAGTGAGTTTAGCTATAATTCCAGAATGGGGGATGATGTTGAAAGCCTTGGCGAGGTCAAGATAGGCTGTGTGAACCACCTTACCCTCATCTACAGCTTTGATGACTGCCTCAAAGAAGTTGATCAGGTTCAGGAGGCATGATCTGCCTTTCACAAACCCAAACTGGGTGGGAGCCAGAGTTTGGAGGTTACCAGCATCTTTGTTTGAGTTCCATGATGATACATTCCATGGCCTTGCAGACCAGGCTCATCAAGCTAATAGGGCGATAGTTCCCAGGATCAGTGGTGGCTCCCCCTTTGTGGAGTGGGATAACTGTTGCTGTACACCATTCAGTGGGCACAAAGCCTGATGTGAGGCTATGATTGAACATGGTGCTTAGGTGGGGAGCCAGTTTGTTCTGAAGTTCGTGTAAAATGCAGCCTGGGATGTTGTCCGGTCCCATGGATGCTGTGTCTTTGGCTTTAGAGAGTGCAGCTTTTACCTGCGTAGTTGTGATTACAGGGACTCTGCATTCTTCCTGCATAGATATGGGCCCTTTATGGGGTGGGGGGGTAAAGTTAGCACTGAACCTATCTGTCAGGATGTTGGCACTATCGGTTGGTTCTGTAATTTTTGTGCCGTTGTGCTGTAACTCAGAGCAGATCTGGGTGTTGTCATTGAGATTCTTAAATGTTTTATATATTTTATGTGGAGCACTTCTCCCGGGGCCTCCACTGAAAATGGCTTTCTGACCCAGTTGGACTTTCCTGTTCAACAAATGTCAATAAATAAAATAAAGATGATGGGTGTTGAGTTGCTTACTACAATAAGGCAAGATGAGGTGTGTGCTTGTTTGAGATATCTGTAGGAGATCTTTCCTGTAAGGTTCTGAAAAACAAAGTGCTGCTGTGAGAGTACTGGAATATCTCTCACTAATATCTAAAAAAAATCATTTTAGTGCTTGTTATAGAATGGCATCATATCTGGTCACCTGACTCTGATACAATACACACCCAGAGCTTTGCTAAGATGTGTTGCAGCATCTGAAAGCTATAAAATTATTTCAAAAACTTCCACCCTTTCAGGGTAGCAATTAGTTTATGTCTAAGGGCAATACAGTAAGATAATCCTGGTTTTCCAGTCATTTTGACTCTGGTTGCAATCAGATCTGAAAAATAAAATCTTCATGGCCTAAACCAACCTATTTTATTTTCAACCCATTTTTTCAAAATTAGCTGGACTGAGTTTAACCTCTTCCCTTTTAGAATTCTCTGTGAAAATATATAAATTTAAGGTTTACACTGAAAACCTTGAAACTGCATCAGTCGACTGGCATGTTGTTGACTTGCAGTTTTAAAGTCGGAAGAATGTTGAACCAAAATGTATCAACTACACCACAGCGAATGGGTAGTGTAATTCGAGCATTTGGGTTAAAAACTTTGCAGGGAAATCATGGTTCATTGAGGAACAGGGAATTACCCCATTTTCTCAATGTAGTTGGAGTTGGTATATTTAATGTGTAGGGGGTGTGGGGAGCACAACCCCCCACATGGGGGTGCAGGGGGCATAGCCTCCCTACAAAATAGTAGAATTAATGTACCGTTGACTGTAGAGTTTAATGGTATGTTAATGTGCATAGCAGGAGGTGAGTGACATCACCTCCTGCTATGTCGAATACATCAGACCACTGTTTTTGATGTATTCATTATCGCTTTAGTTTACTTTTCGGCATTTCGGATTCAGCATTTTGGGTTGACATTCTAAATGGACAACCAAAGTGGATTCAAAATGCCAATAGTAAACCTAAATTTAATCTGTCTGACCTACATGTATATATTTTTCTGTCCAGCAGGACTCACTGTTAATGCTTTTTTAACACAAGCAAATTTACAAATACATTTTTAACACAAGCATCTGTACAGTACAAATCAGTGCGACAGCCAAATGACATAAATTCTTTAGAAAACTCTAGCTAGCTATGATGGAATATGTTGCACATGCAGTCCTCTTACTTTCCTTGGCACAGAGGGCACTACCTCATATCATCATATCTCTATCCCCTTTGAAGACTCAAGCTAGTTTTTTAAGTGACCCTGGAAAATGTTACTTGAGAGAAATGGGTCTGTTTAGGAACACTATATCCTATTGCCTGTCTTGACAGCCCATCTGCATTGGCATTGCTGACCCTCCTATGGTGCTGCACTGTCATGTCATATGCATGCAACCCTAGAGTCTACCTTAATAACTTGGCATTTTGTTGGCTGGCACAATATAGCCATATTAAGGGATTGTGGTCTGTAACCACAGTGAATTTCCTTCCATACAGGTAGGGTTGAATTTTCTGCAGTGCCCATATTATGGCTAGGCATACTTTTTCAACAGCTGCATAACATTTCTCTCTTGGTTGAAGTTTGCAGCTGATATATACAACTAGGTACTCTTCTCCCTCTGAGGAAACCTCGCTGAGTACAGCCCCCACCCCATGGTTTAAAGCTTCCACCTGCACAAGAACATCTGTGCTATAATCTGGACGGGTTAACACAGGGGGTTCCTACCAAAGCCTCTTTAAGCTTTTGGAATGTCTGTTCACAGGCTGGAGTTCACACTACCTTATCTGGCCTGTTTTTGACCATCAGGTCTGTGAGGGGAGCAGCTGTTGTACTATAAATGGGAACAAACTTTCTATAGTACCCTGCTGTCCCCAAAAATTCCCTCACCTGCTTTTTTGTAACAGAGGCAGGCCATTCAGGGACAGCTTCCACTTGGCAGGTTCTGGCTTGATCCTACCACTCCCCACTCTATGTCCCAGGTAGAAGACCTCTGCCATACTCACCTGACACTTACTGGACTTAATGGTCAACCCTGGATTTAATGGTCAACCTTGCCCATAGCAGTCTTCCCAGGACCTCCCTGACATGTAGAAGGTGCTCTTGCCAGGAATGGCTGTAGATAGCAATATCACCCAGGTAAGCAAAGCCATAATCTCCTGTGCCTGCTAGGATGTGATCTACCAGTCTCTGGAATGTTGCTGAGGTAGTATTCATCCCCAAGGACAGTTTTGTGAACTCCTGTAATCCGAAAAGAGTCATAAAGGCTGACCTCTCTCTCTAGCAGTGGGAATCAGGGGCACCTGCCAGTAGCCATTGCTCAGATCAGTAGTCATCAAATACTTAGCCCCACCCAGCTGCTGTAAGGCTTCATCTGTTCTAGGCATGGGGTAAGCATCTGACTCTGTGTGACTGTTTAGTTTTCTGTAGTCCACACAGAACCTGGTGTTGCCATCTTTCTTTGGTACTAGCACCAGTGGGGAGGCCCAGGGATTGCTGAACTCCTGGATTACCCCCAGTTCCAACATTTCCTGTATCTCCTCCCTCAGAGTCTATCTGACTTGCTCAGGCACCCTGTAAGGGACCTGCTTGATAGACCTTTGGGGTCCTGTATCTGCATGGTGCTGCAACAGGTGGGTGCACTAAGGTTTCCCAGTGAACATGTCTCCAAACTCCTGCAGCACTGCATTGATTTCTTGAACCTGATTAGGAGATAGCCACTGGGACATTCTACCCCTTCCACTGAGGTGTCAGTCCAAGCATCAGTGAGAACCCCTTCAGACTCCTCCTGCCTTTCACTGCAAATATTCAGCACTAGGGCCTCCCTTTCATGGTAAGGCTTCATCATGTTAACATGGTACAGTTTGTGCCACAGCCTCCTGCCTATCAGGTTTACCATGTAATTAACATCACTGACCTTCCTTACCTCTTCGATCTTGGGTCCCTCCCAAGCTGCTTGCAGCTTATTGTATCTGAGAGGAGTGAGCAACATAACCTGATGTACCCCAGCATAATCTCAGGCTCGAGCATTCCTGTCATGCCAGACCCTTTTCTGCAGTTGGGCCAAGCCCATGAGCTCCCAAAGCCTTGTCCAGACGTTTAGTACATATGCTACCACAGACTCCTTGTGGGATTCACACTCACCCTCTCAATCATTGTGAATCAAATCTAGAGGTCCCTACACTCTATGCCCATACAGCAACTCAAATAGTGAAAAAACTGTGGATTCCTGGAGTACCTCTCTGTATGCAAACAGCAGATGGGGCAAATATTTGTTCCACTCTCTCTTAAACTGGTTTTCAAATGCCTGTAGCATGGTCTTTATTGTAGAGTTTAACCTCTCTACAAGACCATTAGTTTGGGGGTGGTAGGGGTGGTCTTTAGGTGCTTCACCCCACAGCACTTCCACAGACAAGCCAGCAGGTCTGACATGAAATTGGCACCTCTGTCAGTCAGTCTCTCTGCTGATTCTAATTCCAAATGTTTGGCCTCCAGTTCAAGTCTCTTTAGCTCCAGATGGGTTTTTAAGTCCTCGGGGGAAAAGGTGAACTGTCCTGTTTCTGAAGGCTGCACATCCCCATCATGAGACCGGATGTCTTCTGGGTTGCTTGTCTGTTTTGCAGCTCTGATTAAGGCTTAAATCATTTCCTCTTTAGTCAGGTCAGCATGCATCAGTCCTTTGACTTTGCACTCCTTGGTCAACTGTGTGTTTGTCAGCTTGCCATAATCCTCTGCTGACATCTTTGCTTGCTTTCCCTGACTAAACTATACTAAGAAAAGTAAATAAAACTGTTGTGAAAATGCAACTCTGTATGTCTACCTTGTGGCTGCTGAAAGTGCATACACCTTCAGTGACAACTGCCTACAGGCTACTGAAGATCAATTAATATCCAACCCAGCTGCCACCAATATGTGATGGTCCCTACTCTGGGCCAGTAATCAAGGAGTCACAATCCTCAGCACCGACACCAGTGAGGACGGCCACTAGTAACAAAAATGGATACATACAGTATTTTCAGATGCAGCTCTCTGCACCAAGCACAATTTCCCTTTCTTTCTCACTCCAAGCCTCAAATAAGACTCCATACTGACTACTTTAGAGCTCTGTGTCCCTGTTCCAAGTAGCTGACACACACTCTTGGATATTTGATTCACACACACACACACACACACACACACACACACACACACACACACACACACGCGCGGGAATGACTGGTACAGATTTGCCAGATGTGTCCCCTTTGCTCAGACTATGAGGTAATTAAGCTACCACCAGTCAGCAACTCTAAGACTCTTACAAGGGTACCCAATTATACTATAGAGATGACCAATGCAGCAATACTTTCAGGAGTAGCTACAGTGTCACTAAAATAAGCCTAAGTACTCTTAAGATGTTAAAAGTATTCTCTAAAAGACCAACCACTATGAAAGGTATATAAATATTTAATAATAAATAATAAGAAAACATGAGAATACTGAATATCTAGTTACAATAAACACCAGAGGTTCAATCACAGGAGCTATAAAACATAACACAGTTGGATAGATTCACACAGATTAGAAAAACTATACTTATCTCACTATATTTTCCTGACTGACTAAAGAATTACTGTTCCCTAGTTAAGTTACTTGCTACAATAAGGCAAGGTGATGAGATTTGAGTTGCCTACTACAGCAAGGCAAGATGAGGTGTGTGGTTGTGTGAGATATATGTGAGAGATCTTTCCTGTCAGGTTTCAATAAACAAAGTGCTGCTGTGAGAGGTCTTGAATATCTCTGACTAATATCTAAAAAATATAATTTCAGTGCTGGTTATAGAATGACATCACATCTTGTCACCTGACTCTCATACAATACATAACTAGAGCTTTGCTAAGATCTGTTGCAGCATCTGAAAGCTATAAAACAATTTCAAAAAATTCCACCCTTCCACGGTAGCAATTAGTTCACCTGTAAGGACAATATATTAAGATTCCTAGTTCTGGTTTTCTAAGACATTTTTGTCTCTGGCTGCAGTCAGACCTGAAAGATAAAATCTTTAATGCCTAAACCAACCCATTAAATTTTCAACCTATTTTTCAGTATTAGCTGGACTGGGATTAGCCTCTTCCCTTCCAGAATTCTCTGTGAAAGCATATACATTTAATCAGTTATAATAATAATACTGTCTGACATGCATGTATATATTTTTCTGTCCAGCAAAACCCACTGTTGATGCAAATTTAACACAAGCAATTTTACAAATACATTTGTAACACAAGCATCTGTACAAATCAGTGGCATGGTCAAATGACATAAAATTCTTTACAAAACTCGAGCTAGCTATGCTGGCATATGTTACACATGCACTGCCCTACTCTACCTGGAGCAGATGGCACTACCTCATATCATCACAACCTCTATAGATGCTCTGATCATTTTCTTGTCATAAACTTCCAAAGAATGGTGAAAACTCATTCTACTTTCTGTTGCTTAAGTCATTCTCCTAAACATTTTTGTTCTCTGGAGTTATTAACAAGAAATAGTTGCATAACCACAAGCATTCCAAATCCGTGCATATTATTGAAATACTCTATTAGTTTCTCTTTAGCACTCTTGCTGTTGCTCACCTTTTTGTTTTGCTTGACTCTCCTTATTCTTCAGTACTCTAACATTTGTCATCCACTGTAAATTAATTTTAGTTCTTTCCGTTATCTCATTCTGTCTCCTATTTCTACCATGTTTTTAAATTGTATTTTCAGTTTGGCCCACTCACTCACTTGCTATCCCTTTTGAAGAATGTTCTGTCTTTACTAATAACTGTTGAATCATTTCCACTAACTATTCCTTAAATTCCTCTCTTTTGAACAGATAAGTAGAAAAGTGCATTGTCTATTTTTTACTTCATTACCCTATATGTTCATCTTAATTTTTATTGGTGCATGATCTAATGGTTATTGATAAATTGATTTAGTTTCATGCACTGCTAAAACATTTAAGAAATTACTAAAAAGGTACTTGTTCAAGTAGAAATGTTGCTGTAGTCTATGAACATTTGTGGTCTGATATTAACTTTTTGTTGTTTTCCCTCTACATAGCAACTAAAGCTTAAAAGTCTGTTTATGAAGCTTTGTTTACAGAAAATGGTATTTATGTAAAATGCATTTGTGCTGAGTATTTATTTGCACAATTTAAATTTTTAAAATAAATTGGTAGCACTGTTTATTGATAGCTATGGTTATATGATGGTGGAAAGCATTAACTGAGATATTCTCAATATTCAACAAGTCCTCTTCAGCATTTTTTATTACGTACAAAAACAGATAAACACAGAACATCATATTATGAGGACTGATGAGATCGTACTTAAAGTATAACAAAGGCGTATGTTGTCATGAATTTTTGATTATGATATATTTTCACTTATGACAAATTCAGTTAAAGGACTGGTGTCTAAGACAGTAACCTACACTTAACAGGCAGCCAATAGACAGGAGACATACAGAAATAATTTCTGAAAACTTGAATTTGACCAAAAAGGCTTAGTAGACAACAGAAACTGGAAACATTATTATGGGCATTTCTGAGAGAAGAACTGAAAACTTATTGAGGTATACATCAATTATGTGTAGAGCGCATGCCATAGAGGTCAGAGTAATTCTGTATGGGGTCTACTGAATTTCTACAATAAAGGACATACACTGCTGTTTCACAAGTGATAAGAGGAGGAGTTTGAATATTTCAGCGTGTATTTTCTCTGCAGATAGAAAGAAAAAATACATAGCATGATACAAAATGGAAAATCTTTAATCAGTAAGTTATTGGAAGAAAGCAGTTTATGTAAAACAAGATGAGTCAAAAATAAGAGAACATGTGATGGACCTTGAGTGAGTGCTCCTTACACATTGGCATGAGTGCCTGAAGCATTTTCATACTGGAAAGCATGGTGTCTTTGGAAATTAACCTCTAAGGTACCTTGTTCAACAGTGGACATGCTTGTTTTCTCCTTTAGAGATTTTATGGTTTACTGAGCTTAGATATGCAGCAAGTGTCCTCCATTTAAAGCACAAATTATAATGTTTTGCTACATTCTACATCTGGAAATGAATAAAAGTTCAGACAGATTTCTGAATGCTAAGTTTTCTACTGAGCCCAGTTTTAGTAAACATATATTCGCAATAACAATGATATATTATCTTTTAAAGTCTACCCATATTTTTTATTAAGACATCAACTTTATAGTGCAATCAGATGTTAACAACGCAAAATAAATAAAGAGACTGGCATAACTACCCTTATTATTTTCAAATGTGCTATTATCTGATTTATATTTGCCTGTTATTATAGTCACATGAGACTTTTGACTAAAGCCTGTTCTTAATTAAAAACATAATAAGCCATGCTCTACTTAATACTGCAGAATCTCACAGATCTTTTGAAATACATTTTAACGCATTATTGATTTTGTCCATTAATGACTCATTTAAGAGTCACCTTTAACATTTTCTTGTGTGAGCCTATTGTGTCTTTTTACTTAGCTGATGTCTTCATCAGTCACAAAGAGGCTTTAATCTTCAGCTATATGTTTTGAAAGCATTATATTTCTAACTTCTTTAGTGTTTTTCCAAGCAACTGGTTTTATTCAACTTTTGTTATAATTGCTGACTGAAAAGATGGCAGTTAAAAATATTACTATAAAAATGTGTATGCCATAATCAGCTAGAATGTAATTGCTATTTTTTTCAACAAGTTTACAGAAAAAAATATAACAGGAAAAGGCAAGTTGTCGATAATTACTAAATTTTTTTATTCAAAATGACAACATAGATGTAACAGGAGTCTTTATATTTTTCTGAAATGTTAAAGTAGTTCTGTTGAAAATGGCATAATTTGTAGACCGTGATATACGGGGCTCATACTAACATGTAGAAAATAACATTGTTAGATAGCTTCCATTTGATTTAATAAATGTATCACTAACAATTTTAAATAGGACTCAAATAATAATATTATAATGGAAGCAAACAGATACCAGAATAAATTCAAATTCCTACTTTATGTTTCAGATTAAGCTCAAAAATTCAGCTTCTTATTATTGTGTGCTTCACTAAGGACATGCAAGTTCCAAAATAATTAATTAACATTTGTCAACATATTTTGCAATTTTTATCATAGCTTTTTTGAGAAAAATTTAATGAATTATATGTTTAATTTGAATCTGCATGGTGCAAAACAATGTAACCAAAATGTCTTCATTTTGTCATGTGATTCTAGGAAGGCCATTCTACTTCACATTTTATACTGAAGTTGTTCTGCTACAGATTTAACAGTTATTCCGCCATACAAGTATTATCTTTCCTATATATAAATATGTGTATGCATGTCTGTGTTTGTTTCATCATAGCATGTGTAAACTACATTATATCTCAACAAGTTGTCTTATTAAAGACATATTTAATATTTAAATCAAGCACATGTTTGTTTCAGCTGTTGTCAAAGTATTAATGAAGATATTCCTTTTCTGGTTAATTGTTGCTAAAACAGCCAAACAGAGTGACAATATACATTTGTCATTGAGATAATGAAATCATCATTTTAGAGACTCCACATTTTAATTTTATAGTTCATAAATAATAAGGTAACATGAGCTAAATCTATTAACCCAAGTGCCCATCAGCAATACTGTTTACTTGTAATACTCTGTATTAGTGAAGATTTACTTGCCTGAAAAGCTCTACTACAGTCAAGGGCTGATTATTTAAATGAATGGCTACTTTTTTTCATTATTTTCTTTTGTTTCACATTCTGCAACCTGACTTAGGCATCCTCTGATCTTTGGATGTGCATTTTCCAACATTCAATCACTTACTACTGCTGGTATCTTGGCCATCCGAGATAACTACTATACCCTGGAGCCAACCATGTTTTCTCTGAAGAACATATCTGTATATGACACACTTCTACAGGTCAAAGTGCAAAGTGGGATGGTGCCAAGAAAGCCAGACACAGTTTCATCACATTGCTACTAAGTCAAAATTCTTATACACCAATGGAATGACATGTAATGTAGGTGTAATGCAGATATGCATTTATCACTGTGTCTACCTGGCAATGTCTTTGCAATTTAACAGTGATTACTTGTGCATCCAATGCTACTGCTTCATGGCCAGCTATCATGATACACTCCTCTGGTTACCCAGTAATGCCAAATAGCAGTACTAGCAATGTCAAGATACACCAGCATTTTAATAAAAAAGGTAATTTTTATTCTATGCAAAATGGTAGCTCAGTAGAAAAGATGTTAACAGTTAAGTTCTAATAATCACTCTATATCCAATGTACTACAGGATACATACATTCTTAAAATAGCTAAGTTATACAGTAGTCTTGGGGTGGCAGTGGCTGTATTACACATTCATAGTATATACAGACTCTGGCAATTTTACTTACTTGTCATTGCAGCTCTGTCTCAAGGAAAGATAAGCTTCTCTATACAGTGACAAAGTGCAGATATCTGTACAACCAGTGTAACACACTTTTCACATTCTGGACTGATTCTAGCAATGTATATATTTAACTTCGTGAACACAATTAGTACAGTTATTCCTGTGGCAGCAACTTGTGAACAACACTAGCATGACTGTAAAGACACTCATCTGACTATATGACTTATAGTGCTGGTAATAAGTGGATGTAGCACAGTTGAGAGATCTGGTGCAAATGTATAGATTCATAGGTGTGTACTGGGCTAATGGCCCTGGAGTCTTTACAAGCCTAGCCCATAGAAGTACCCTGGCATCGTGCCACCCGATCTTTGTTCAAGAAGTTAAGCATGTACTAGAACCTATGGATGGAAAACTATTGGACAAATAATTATAATGACTCTAATCATTATTAGAGTCATTTGGCACAACATCAGGATCAGAAATAGTCACACTTTGTTGTCTCAGCTGGACAGCACATCTGTCATCACATGCTGTAGATTTCAAACTTTCACCCTTGTCTTGGATATTGGGCTGTTGAAACACTTTTTAATAAAGAGTAACACTGTTATTTGATGAGGACCTGGTTATTCTTGGTTCAAGCAAATTGGAATTGTTATCTGTAATACTATGTTCAGTATGAGGTTTTTGGATGCACTTGTTGACTTTGCTGAAGGATGGATTGTGGTTGTGCCGTGTTTGTTGTTTTTATATAGAGTTTTAGTTTGTTAGCCATTTTATTTATCTGAATTGTATGACTTAGGTTTACACTCAGGCTTTACCTCTAGGTGTGGAACATTAAATCTTATTGTTTTCTAAGCATTAGCTGTGAAAAACTTGCTTCCATAATACTGTGTACAGTAACTCAATGTGACATGACAGCTCTGTGAAAATCGGTGTGCTTTATTATGTTTAGCAGTTTAAACTGCTCTCTGAGCTGCACCATTTGCCTAGGGATATGCAGGGCTTGACATAGTATGAGCAAACCCATAATTATTAATAAACTGTTGGAATGCTATTGAGGTAAAGTATGTACCATTCTCTGTAATCAGTTCAATAGGTATTGCTTATCATGTGGTCGTGTGCATAGGGCATAACCTAGTATACACCTACGAACCTATGAACCTAACGACTACTTGGGCCCTTAAAATCATAGCTATGCTACCCAAATGTGACCCAAAAATTTGATTTGTGTTTGATTTATAGGGGATGATTTACTGACTGCCTCTATCCATCGGAGACATAGGAGCCAGACCAGAGGTGAATTCCTGATTATCCATTCATTTTTTTTAAGTTGCAGTTAAATAGAGATGGGGAGGAACTCTGCTTGACAGGGATGAGGAGCCTATTCCAGAGAATGGGAATTTTCTAAGAAACATATCTGTGTCTCCAACATGTCCTATTTATGTTGCAAGCAAAATATTTAGGTCTTTTAATCTAGTAGTTCTGATGTTGTTTGTTTTGTAGATGTGCAAAAGATTCATCAAAGCAGGGTCCAGGGATGCCTTGTATGCCAGGAAAAGATCACTTCTCAGAAGTCTGTGTGATACTGAGTAAAGGGACAGGGCTTTGAGGCAATTAGTGTAGGACATTGAGTTTAGTCCCTGTATTTTTTTTTTTTAAAGGAACCTTTGTGGACATTCCATTTGCTTCATGCGTCTGGTTAGGTACATACTGAAGGAGGCATTATACTCTATGATGGGCCCAATGAGGGCCAAGTACAGTGGTATGATGACCTCTCTGGACCAAGATGCTATGCCCTTGCTTATAAGTTGAGCAACATAAAAGGATTTTCTTGCTACCTTGGACACATGTTGATTGAAGGCTAGGTTACTATCTACATGAGTTCCCAGATTTCTGTCTAGTTAATCAATGTTTAAGGGTGATTTATTGATGTAGTTACTCAGGGTGGCAGACTTCCCAAAAGACACTATAATGTATTTCTTGTTATTGAGTTTAAAGCCATGGCTTTGGCAACAAGCTTTTGTCTGTATTAGGCCTTCCTGAAGGGATGTTCTTATCTTGAGGGAAATCAGTGACTGATCCCAGTTTGCAGTCATCTGCACACTTTGTTAGCCAGAGGCCTTTGACATTGGCTTTGACATCCAAGAAGTTGATGCCAGAGAGGAGTGGGCCTAGTATAGAGCTCTAGGGAACTCCACTGGAGACTGGCTTGTTTGTGGAGTTGGCTTCACCGATTCTAACCTCCTGGGTCCTGTTAGTGAGGCAGCTAGCTATCCAGCATGTTATTAAGGGATTTATACGTAGTTATGTAAGCTTGTTGACAATGTTTAAGTGGATATCGTATCAAATGCCTTAGCCATATGTAGGTAGGCAGTATACACAGTTTTCTACACATCCTTTGCCTTAGTGACCTTTTCAAAGAAGTCCACCAGATTCATTAAGCATGACTTTTATTTGACAAAGCCAAACTGGGATGGATCCAGTGTCTGGAGGTCTCCCATGTCCTTGTTGATAATTTCCATGATTCTTTCCATGGCTTTGTAAATGTGACTATTCAGACTAATGGGTCTATAGTTTCCAGGATCAGCTGAAGGTCCTTCCTTATGCACATGGATGACCATAGCAGTCCTCTGTTCATGTGTTATAAAACCTGTTTTATGACTGTAGTTAAATAATGACTCCAGGGGTCTTGATAAGTCATATTTTAGACTATTCAGAAGCATACTGGGATGTTATCGGGGCCCATTGAGGCCACATTCTTGGCTTTAGTGAGTGTATCCAGTAAATACTCCCTAGTTATAGGTGGAAGGGTTATGACTGAGGGTATTTTTTGGGGGGGGTGACAGGGGGGTAAAGCCTGAAATTAATTTATATGCTTACAGGTTATCAGTATTGCCAGGCTTAGTGAATGTACACAATTAACCACCAGTTCTGCAGATTGCTGGGTGCTGCCCTTAAGGTTTCTGACATAGCTTTAGAAGGCCTAATGGCTATCAATGACCTGGGAAGATATCTTAACTTCAAATGTGGCTTAGCTTAACCTAATTATCCCTCCTAGTTGTCTATTTAATTTGATGAATGAGTTTTTATCATTAAGAGAATTACCCTTCCTGTATTTTTCCATAATTGTTTTTTCCTTTTGTTGTATATTCTATTTAATATGGGATGCTACCTGGTCTGTTTGTTTCTGAGACTAGTTCTGGGCTTACTTCTGGTAGGTACGGCAGTGTCTGTGCAGTCATTGATGTGGTTGTGCAGAGTTTCCTATGAGCAATGCAGTATAGGCTGGTATGTTCTAATGATTTGGAGGGGCATTGAATTTTGACAAACCATCACTTAATAACAGGCAATTTGCCTTGGAATAATTTCTAATTGATACTAGTTTTAATGGTATTATGGAGTTGATTTTGATTTTGAAGGAGACAGCTTTATAGTCAGACCTTACCAGGGAGGATGACACATTGAGGGGTGCAGCATTCTCCTATATTTGTGAGCACAAGGTCTACTATGTTGGAGCCTATTTGGTCAAGGGTGTTTGTATTTACGAAGCCCAAGAATCTCTGTGCCTGTAGATTTGAGGCTGTGTAGGAAAGGTAGTTAAAGTCTATGATGAGTAGGATGTTAGGTTGGATGGTAAGTGTCTCCAGAAGGTCTGTGTATGATTGTGAGATTCATGGGATGTAAAGGGTGACTTATAACTGTCTAGGATATGGTACAGTATGTTGTCTATGGTGGACGTTATGTGGAGGAACTCCAGCACGTTATCCTGGTTAACCATGGTAGAGGTATGCTTGTTACTGATGTATATTGAGACACCTCCACCTTTAGCCCTTGTCTGTGCAGCTGCTGGTCTAATAGTGTGGAAAGCACTGAAATCTTGCACTGGCAGGGTTCTGTCTGCCTCTTTGTCTGCCTCTTTTTCAACCATGTCTGTGTAACTGTGCAGATGTCTATATTCTCAAGTGTTAGGAGGGCTTGGAGGGAGTGGAACTTTTTTTATTTCGGCTTTTTGCATTGAGCAGTGACATTTTGATGATCTTTTGAGTTGATTTTGCTATGTTGATAGGTTTGTCAGTTTGGCATTGCCTAAAAAAGGCATCCTGAGGGCAGACAAGCGTTTAAAATGTATTCAAAAGCCTAGAGGGGAAAGGTGCAGACCACAGACCATCCTTGGCATGTTGTGGCATCATCCTCAGTGATGGTAATATGCTGCTCAATACCAATCTCATAGCAGCCTGTGACACACGGTCTAAATGCCTCTCTTCATATAGGCCAGGGAGGTATATCTCGGGTCATTACATGGGCTATTATGGAATCATACTGGTACCTGTGGAGTAATGACTTGAGTGACTGCATGATTTGCCATATCCTGGCTTCAGATAATCAACTAACAATTATCTTCTCCTTATTCAGCCTGGTTAGAGGGGCATCAGTATGTCTTACAATGCAGTTCCCAATGATGAGAGTCCTGAGAAATGTGTTTGCTTAAAGTTTGGGGCTCCACTGAGAGTGACAGTGTATGTGGTGTTAGGTTTTTTCTAACTACCTTTGGGCTTGTTGAGGCATAGCCTTGACAGTGAGTGGTCTAGGGGATCTTTGTTGTTTAGGAAGCTTGCTCTCAAGTGTCTCAACAAATGTTAATCTGTGTGTGCATTGTGTACTATGTAAGCTGGGTGTGTTTTTGACAACCTGACGTGGAACTGTATGCGCGAGTTTAGACTCCATTGTCGTTGTATAATTATAGCTCTCATACTGTGTCTGATTCTTTAAGGATTAAGTAGCTTTCATTAAAAATGAGACTATTCCTCTATTGTCTCAAGATGCCCATGTCTACCAAGCTGGCTACAGAGAAGTTAGAAAATTGCATATCTATAATGTCCAGTCCTTTGATTTGTGAGCGACAAGAGGATGTGTATTGGGGTTAGAAGACTACTAATGGTGCTTTGTTTGTGTAAACTAATAAGCATGCTTTATTGGGGCAGATTAAGATAAACAATGCTAAATTCTACTAACTATAATGTTTACACAATACTGAATTCTACCAAATCTGTAGGTATTGCCACTCGAGGCCTAACTAGCTGTTCTAAGCTTGCTGACGCACAAGCTATTTGCACTATATTGCTGCTTTACAGGTTGCAGTTTTATGGATCATTCTAGACAAAAAACTTGCTTTCTAGGTGTTTGCTACTGTACAGGGCACGGCTGACCTACACAAACATGCAAAATTTATAGCAACATAGAAAAAACAGAAAACTAAATAATGGGGGCTCTGGCCAATTAAATGACCACACTATGAGTCCTTTTGTTACTTCCTAACTCAAACAGACCAGGCAAACACCTCCTGCCACAAGATGAATAAAACCAGTCCTTTCTTGATGTAAAAACACAGTAGAAAAGACCCACAAGTGCAGTACTAACACAAACCACTTAAACAACTAGCTGGAAAACTCTTGCTGAGGGTAATTTCAAGGGTTTCTATCAGAAGACCGAAGATGCATTTTGTCGAATGCGTCTTGGTTGAACTTCAAATGTCGAAAATGCAAAATGATGAAGTGGCATAGAAAGTGAAGTTGTTTGGCTATGTCCATCACGTTGCCATTTCTGGCACTGTAGAGTGATCTTAGAGTTGGTATATTTAAGTTGGAGGGGTGTGGGGGGTGTAATGTTTGAATGTGTTTTTTTTTTTTTTTTTTTTGGGGAACAGCAATTTATTTCCCTGGGAAAAAAAAATCACTATTTTGGTAGTTCAATGTGTTGTGAATTCGAACTTTTGAGTTTGATATAATAACGTTCGATCATTTGATCATTCCTTGTTATAATATAGACCCAATTTCAAGATAGATACAGTAAGAGAGAAAGAGCAATTTTTTAAACAGAAAATTCAGTGAAATTCACACATAAAAAACAGGAAGCAAAAGCAATTACTGAAAACAACTTGTGTGATTTAGCAATTATTTTTGAACCTGATTATTATTTGCTAGCTTGCCATGGTTGGTTCATACATTATAGCCATGTCATAGAAGGAACAAGTCCACAGCTGTGAGGTAATGTTTTCCTTCAAACTCAGACAAGTCAGCAGCTATCTTTTTATCAAGGTCCTTGTAATAAGTGTGTTAGAGTTAATGGTTTTCATCTCTATGATAGCTCTTGTCTTTGAGATGATTTACAGATAATACAGAATTGCAATTTAACACAATCTCTGCAATGTCTTGGTTGATATTTGGCTACCACACTGACATTGTGATTCTTTTTTGGAATTTTGTAAGACCTTGATAACATTCTAAGTTTGAGACAGCACTGGAGTGTGTTGTGACGAGAGTACTACTGTTCTGGCCAGATAAAACAAGTCATCAAACTTTGATAGTTGCTCTCTAACTGTGTAATACTTGTGCACAATATGATTTGTGTGCAGCAGTTTTGGTCATGTGTTTTGAACATTTTGGGTAACAGTTTGTAACTCATGAGCATGTTTGGTAACTTAGTTTACCTTTCTTATCCTCTTGGTGGTCACTTGTCTGTCTCTCATTATCGTCTGCACTTAGTAGAATCTCTTCTTATCTGAATGGTGGAGATGTAATTGTAATGCTAATTGGTCTCATATGTTTTATGATCATCCTATCTTATGTCATTTTTGGGAAAAAAATCAAGTTTTTCTTAGTACACTATGGTCAGATTCTTTCATTTCAACAAAAGAGCTAATATTATTTAATGTCTTGGGAATAAATTCTCCAAAAAAGACTTTCATTATTTTACTTGACAATTCTTGCTGTCATTAGGAAATGCATTACAAGAAAGTGGAAAAATCCTTTATTTCCACAATCTGAAGAATATCTTTCTTCCTTGAGAGACACTGCTATAAAAGAAATGACAATTAAGAAGAACAAAAATTTTCCTAAACGTATTATGAATAATCCTTGGTCAAAAATATTGGCCCTTATTGAAACTTTTTCATTGAAACTCTTTTCATTTTAAATAAGTTTATTTTACTGGTTACTTAAAATCTTACTCATAACTTGTGTTATCTATAAATATTCTAGTCTCAAGCATTTTGTAAATGTAAATTGATTGTTTCTTTAGTTCAGTTTCTCAAATGTAATTAATTAAGATTTTTTTATTCTTTATTTTTTTTCTTTTCAAATGAAATAAAATATTTTGAGTAAAAAAAAAAAAAAGAATGTCTTCTTTGGTATTTAACAATAGTAGGTCATGAATAGGATTTCTGGATTACCTGTTTGCAACAACTATCTGCTTTTTAGGCATATGGATTGCTTCTGCATTAAATATTTTTTCAGTGTAATTAACATTGTTTAATGTCTGGCTAATACTTCATCTATATCATAGGAATTAATTAATGAAACCAATGGTTTGCGTTCAGTCTGGCATTGGAAACTCTTGAACCCTAATAGATATCAACAGAATCTCTCACATGACCACATGCTTGCAAGGAATAACTCTTTTGTGACCTGCAAATATCTCTATTTACCATTGTGTAGCATTCTGGAATGATAGGTAACAGTATGTAACACTTGTCATCCGTTTGGAATAATGCTGCAACTGGGCCATACTACTAACATCAGAACTCACAGGTGTTGGTTTAGTGGGTCTGTATCACAGAATCGATACGTGATATACCTGAGTACCATACATTGAATGATTAGGAAATGTAATTCCATTCTTGTTGGTCAACCATAGTAAGTCGATGTGATGAATTTTGTTGTTTAGGTGTTTCTGCTTTCTTACACTTCACATAATATGTGTCGAGTACATTACGTTTCGGTTGTGTGATATAGACCTGGTTTAGTGTTGGCTTACTAGGTTGATAGTAGAGCTGTTGTTAATGTTCCTTTCATTCTTCTGAAAGCCTGGGCTCATGTATTTCCACACTATCGGGTATGTCTTTCACAAGTCACGTAATGAATGTAGCACAGCTGAGAACTTGCCAAAGAAGTGAATCATGCTTGTCTTAATTCAGTTTAAACAAGATGGATTTTGCAACTCTGCTATTCTCTGACCTTGCTTGCATCTGGTTTGATTTCAGTAGCACTTACGCTATGATCAATATTCTGGAGATTAGTGTTTCTAAATAACATTTGTCTTAGTTTAAGTTTAACCCAGATCTCTTAATAACTTAGAGCACTGCCCTTAACCTTGACTCATGCACCTCTTTATCTGGACCAGATACCAATCTGTCATCTATGACATCAACAACAATGCAGTTAAGCTCAATAATTAAGACAGTCATTTCATGCTGAAAGATTTCAAGTGCTTATGTTATATCAAACAGCAGCCTCTTTAATGAGATTGTTTGTGGTATTTGTAAAAATCCAGAATCTTCCAACATGGAAATCACTTTAACACTGAGTAGCTTGGGTGCTATATCCACTAGTATAGGTAGAATGAACCTTTCTCACACAACTACATTATAATGCCTTTTTAAATCAACACATATTCATACACTGCGATTTTTCTTTATCACTGGGACTATTGACACATTGTGCTCATTCAGTTCAGTTGATGGAATGCCACAAAATATCACGCGTCATTGCTGAGAAATCACATAGTTTTCTGCATTTGCTGAATATGTTCCACATCTCCTTTCTTTAAAAATGGGTAGTGCTGCAGTCAAATACATATCCTCATTATCTTTACTATAGTCATATATTTTTGCATGTTTAAAAGGTGCGACTTCTGTGGGAATTTATTGAGGTCCACAGATGAATCTAAGAAACATGGAGAGTTATAACAGAAAAGGCAGTAGCATAGCTAGGGTGAGGTTAAGGTGGCAGATGCTTTGGGTCCAAGGTGTTGGGGACATGATTTGGAGATACAGATTTGTTAGTAATGCAGTACTGTCATTCACATCTGTAACTGGCATTTCTGCATGCTGGTACAGAAATTAATTTCATTACTAATTTTGTAATCAGGACTGCACATGTGGTATACGTTTTGGCAAGCCACTTGCTATATTTTTAAAAGCACAGGACGTTTTTGCTCCTCGGATTGGAATGGAGGGGTGCAGAAATGGGACCTCTGAAGTTTAGGTGCACCAGAAGATCAAAACAACTTACAATTGGGGGGGGGGGCATGGCAAATTCAGGAATGGGTCTCGTTGCTAGATAAACCAGCTACGGTTATAAGAACTGGAATAGTTGGTCTGATCTCATCTTTTCATTACAGTATAACATAGACAATCTACCACTATAATTTAACTTACATTTTACTTTTTGCTTCTCATGTCTAAACCTATCCTTTGCCATCTTGAATTCTTTGTAGTTCTTGTATCTCCCACCTCCTATTCCAAATGTATGGTATGGTCTGTGGATCTCTTTTCTTAACACTTCTGGTATAGATCCCACTCCATTTGAATTCCTTCACCTGGCAACACTCAACCACATGCAGCTCTCACATAAGTATTTTCTTATAGAACTATGCAGTGCTTAGGTCTCAATTTTAAGTGTTGATACAGCTAGAGATACATCTCAGTATCTTTCCATTTTATTGTTTTTTGCATTCCAGCATGGAAACATCATCTTTAAGATATCTGAAATAAGTACATCAAAAGTTCCTTTAACTTTTTGCTGTTAAATCAGTTCAGCCCAGTACATACTACTTACCCAAACTGTCCCTTCTCTTGTGCATTATATTGATATATTAGAATTAATCTGCTTTTTGTTAGACAATTCTTACAGTTTACCATGCCCTATTTCATCATACCATAGCTAGTCTGGCACCTTAGCATTGTCTGCACAAAGACATTAATTTCTTTCCAGTTTTTTATTTCCCCTACACAGACTCCAAGGAGGATTATTCTCAAAACTGATTTGGATAGTAACTTCCAAGTAAATGAGGGCTTCATTCAGCAATGGAATGAACATGTCTAGTGACATGTAAGGGGAACAAGCTTAAATAGGGCATTAAAATATTGGATATTGAGCAAAGTTATATAGATATCGCTAATGTTTTATACAATAGTAATAATATGGAGACATTCACTGTGTAGGTAACTAGCTGTGACTGATGACCTCTATGGAGATGAGAATTGATCAAAACAATTTTACTCTATACACACGTGCCCACATTAAAATAAAGGCCCTGTCTAGTAAATTGGGATGGAGGTACATGGATCACAAACAGAATTACTCCATCAACTACCAGGTCATCTGTAATGTGTTTACAGGCCACTCAAGCAGTTATCACAACTCCCACACATGGTACACCTGTTTCCTGTACCAAAGTTTTGCTAAGGGTTACTTCTGTCATGGGGATCTTATTGGCAATGCTGGATATGCCCTGGAACCTTGACTGATGACACACATCAGAAATCCACAAAATGAAGGGGGTGTCATGCCTAATCACAAACAAGGAAGATTATTGAGCATATGTTTGGGCTGCTGAAGGCATGCTTTCATTGTCTGGATTCATCAAGTGGTGCCCTGCAGTATGACTCTGGCATGCAAACATAGTGTCAGTGTGTGCAAAGTTACACAATAGCATACTTAGGAGGTAGTTACAGCAGGATGACCACTTGAAGTAGTAGCACACCAGGCAGTGTATTCTGAGTCAGATGAGGAGTCAGAGGAGTGAACACCAGGGGGTGATCATACCATTCCTGTGTGGGTGCAGTACACCGTGACACTAGCTAAGAGACACTGGGGAAGGCGCAGTTATCATTTGAACAGCTGGGGAGGGAGCAGATGTGGATGCCTTTCACAGGGATGTTTGAGTACTGAGGACAACTAAAAGAAACAGTGATGTTGTGGATATGTGTTTTCAGTAGGGGAGGGTATTAAAGTAAAAGGCTTTGTGAAGGACCACTGTCTGTGGAAGTGTGTGTGTGTGTGTGTGTGTGTGTGTGTGTGTGTGTGCGCGCGTGTGTGTGTGTGTGTGTGTGTGTGTGTGTGTGTGTGTGTGTGTGTGTGTGTGTGTGTGTGTGTGTGTGTGTGTGTGTTTGCTGGGACACAGCCTCAGCAGTAGTTGCAGCACTGCAGCTCGATGTACTGGACAAGTCCAGGGCATGCATGGTAGAGGTCTGACCATCCTGTGCACACCCATCCATGACAGTTGGCACTACCAGGAGTTGCACTGGTTGTGCCATAACCTAGTGAGATGATGGCATGCTCTGTGACTAAGAGAGATGTCTGCTGTGAGATATTGCCACTGCTGTGACTGCCATGACCAAAGGTATGTCCACTCCAGGGCATAGACACCTCCACAACAGATGTACCTTTGCAAATTCTAGCACTGTGGAAACATGACTTAGGTCATCCTTGCACATGATGGCTACCATTTGTAGAGGTTGTGGTGGGCTGGTTTCATGAACAATACCTCACCCCTGGCAGATGAGCTTGACATAACATGGCATGTTTCAGTATGTATCTCAGTCTATAAAAACAATCACAAATATGGGACATGCACTCCTGTAATTCATCTTGCTTACCCTACATCACCCTTACTAACTTTGCTATGGCTGTGATAATACTTGCCTGTGCTTCCATGATGGCCATGCGCATAAGCTAGGTTGCAGCCACTGATACACCAACCTCAGGGGGAAGGTAGTAACTATGTCTCCAGTGAGCACCCATACCCACCCATGAGGCTGGTATTAACATCTTGTTAGTTTTCTGCCCCGTAAACCCCTTAAATCACCAGTTTCCTCCTTGCCTGTATATTATGCTGTTGTTGTGTCTGAAAATCATATATTTCTACCCACGCTGTTTAATTAATATCCGACACATAACATAATTGCCCCCCCCCCATAATATGAGTCCTATAACATTGCAACTCTCCAAGGTGACATGACTACTTTCTCTCATGGTTAAAACGACTTTTGCACATGAGTTATATATGTAACTATACAACAGGTAAAGTTACACATAAAACTGATAGCAAAAAGCTGGCCAGAATGTGTGGAACTGTGTCATGAGTATTTGTAGAGAGGAGTATTTTCTATTATGCTTCAGCTGAACAATAGAATTACCTGCAGTACCCCTCTCAATACACCATTTAGCAACCCTTAGACATTTTGACCAAAATATTTCATTCCAACAGGGAACAGCAGCCATACTTGAGAAACTGAGTATGTAAAACATAAGACTTACCTTGCAAATTAGATTTACTTTTCCTTAGCAGTTAGTCTGAGATTGATTTGTAGGTTTTCAAGTTGCTGTTTTATGAATTTTTCCATGATGTGACAGTTAGTGCCTTCCATTGTCATAATATCCTAAAAATGTGTTTGACTGGGCATGGTGATTATGCAAATTAGGGCTCAACTCATTATTGCTTTGGAATCACTAAATTGGTGCATTGAGATAAGTTGCTAAACACTGCATTCAGTTCTGCTCAGTGGCATACAATATACCTGTGTACCTGCAGGCAACACTCGGCATGTAGGGTTCATGCTATGTCTCTGGGGGGCAACAGTAATTCCACATATAACCTTATAGAAATAGAGTCACTCTAATGCCTGCTTTAAGAGCTTATAAAAAGTACATAACTGCCATGTTTCACACATTAAAGCGCCATTGTGAACCATTATAACAGCAGCAGATATTTTAGTCTGGCCCACCACCTGATGTAAAAATGAGAGACCAATCATTGCACAGCAGGTAGTATTTGTGAAACAGGTGTGGGAATGAAGTAGTTGCTATTTTTCTCTGCTTCTTTTAGGTGAGATATAATGGCTTCAGAAGGTAGTGTTTCTTTTACAGCACAAAGGCGATATGTGGGGGAGACTAAAATCTTTTTCTACTTCCTCCAAAAAGAAGAGATAGAGACTCTTTCAAGATGGCTATGAATGGCCACAGTATAAGACTGAGGCGTGGAATAGCCTGGCCTGGGCAGCTGCATATGCCACTGACATCCCACGTATGGGGGGAACAATGCCATCACCTTTATAGTGACATGAGTTATCAACATACCCACCTCCTAGGCTGATGGGAGGATGAGGACAGAGAGCACAAAACACCTCTATACTGTAAGTGCAACTTATGTTAGCAACTCATAACCTGCCAGTGCATGCCATCTGCAGATGTTGCACAGATGTTGCACAGTGCTGCATTTGTTTCCATAGCCACTGAAGCTATTGTACAGAATATGTACAGCAGGAGGGTAGAACACCTAATAGAGCCCCAGGGTGAGTGTACTTGCTTCCTACTGTACAGGTTTTAATGTTAACAATCTATTCCGGTAGTAGAGATGGAGTTTCATACAATATTACTTTTATACATTATTATTATTTCTGTGTTAACTTCCATAGTTCCTCGGTAGCAGTTTGATTGTTGGATGGTATTTCCATCTGTGTGCATGAGTGCTTTCATATAACTGAAGTGTCTCAAGAAGTTAGGGCTTTTATATTCAGAGGATGCCTGTGACCCCCCCTTTTATTGTAATATAATTTGTAATTTAAAGTAACTGTGTCATTATAGTACCTGCAATATTTGCCAATATTCCTGGTCTGATGATATTGCCTGTTTGAGTGCAGTCTTTAGGCATGCTGCAGGTGTGGTTCAAAGTGTTAAGGTTTTTGTCTTGGGGGTGTTGTGTGTGATGATATATCTTGGTTCATTTCCCACACTCGGTTATATACCATCCTTGGTCATATGGCAAGAGTGTTTATAGTTCCTTCGATTATAGTGCCTGTGTGTTGAATGCAGGTCTCAACAATATTTTTCCTTGTATATGTATATTTGCCTCAAGCATCTCATTAATGTATGTTGGACTACACACTTCATTTGAGTCGACCAAGTACACCAAGACATTAAGGCTTTGTCTTTTAAAATGCATGTGATGGTGGCAGTGGTTTTGAATCCCCCTCTCAGCTGTGTATGCTAACAGCCTGGATAAGCTAAGAAGTGTGTTTGTCGTGAAAATAGGTCTTATGAGGGGAATGTATATCTGAGGAGCATTTTTTCTTTGTATATGTATATTTTTCTCAGATATCTCATAACTGTGTGTTGCACTAGAGACCTCAGTTGGATTGTACAAGTAGGTCCACACATTAAGGCCTTGCCTTTCAGAATTCATATGATGATGGCTGCGGATTTGAGGTGGCCCTCTAAGGTGTGTAGTCCAATGACCTCGGTAAATTGAGAAGCATGTTGTTGTTCCTTTAAGTATAGTACTGTAACATTATCATAGTAAAAGTATATCACAGCTTCTTTTTTCATTGCATCTGTACTTCTCTCATCCCACTCTCTTTGTCACTATCCTTTCTATTATATACATTTATTTGGTTTATATATTTTTTTCCATTTTAGTTAACTACAATGTGTAGCAGCAGCAGCAGCATATAGACCTGCACCCATCCATGAGGTAAGGCCTATTGGCCCCTCGCAGGAGGCAACAGTAAGACCACCACCACCAACACCAGAAACACACACAACATTTGGTTCCCAGCCTGCCATGGTCACCTCCACACCTCTTGCTTGACCTGCACCACCATGGACAGTAGCCCTGTACTGGATGCTGGTTCCGTTGTACTTGATGGTAGCAATGCCAGATGAGGTGATAGCTTTGTCACCTATCAGCAGCTAGCAGATGTAGTGGTGCAGATCATCAACAAGAGGTTAGATGCCTACATTTGCAACATGGAGAACCTCCCCCATTAAGCCATTGAGTCATGTCCCTGCCCTACTCTGACTTCAGCATCTGAGCCAGGCCCAGTGCTGAGGGAATCCAGGGTGGCAAATTAGCTCCCACTGCTGGAAGGGACATCAACTGTACAACACTGTCTTATCTCCTCCCTTTTGTTTCTGTGCTCATTCCTGTTTGCTGTCCAGTCTTCCCCCTCACCATTGTCCTCTCTGTTTGCCTGATGTTTCTTTTACTGTTGTGCTTCCCCTGCCTCATTCTGTTAGCACACCCACTGTCAGTCATGTCTTTCTTCTGTGTTTGTTTGTGTGCCTCCACTACCTACACTAACTATCTTACCTTAACCTTACTTTCCTTCCTTCCTTCCTTAACTTACATTCTCTTCATGTATGAAAAAGGTACCCCCTTCCCCATCTCTGTCTTGCTCCGTTCCTTGAGTTTTCAACTTAAGTTCTCCAATCTGCTTCTCTGTTTGCTTCCCCTTTTTTATCTGTTTCCTGTATTGCCATTTTCACTCCTTAATCTGGTCCAAAAAATCTATGACCACACCTGAGACATGGCACGTGTACATGCAGGATCATGCAGAACTTCATTAAAGCATGTGACCAATGGACAAGGACTGCATTATTCATTGTACTTTGCAGCCTTACACCTGTACTACTGGCTGCTCCTGCAGAACATGATGCAGCCACAAGTAGCATATTTAATCAGTTGACCTCCTCACACTAATTTCAATTGCTATTCGGTCATAATGAGCATTGGGACACATGTCGCTCACACAGTAAACAGGGCTGGCTACAACCATGCTTGCACCTTTTCTACATTCCAGAGCTTGTCTTGTTGGTTGCTAGGGATTTATAGGTGAAGCCTGTTTATTTGTTTGTTTACTTACTTACCTATTGACTGACTTTGTTGCTTGTTTACCAGGGAGGTGAGCTAGTCATGAGACCCTTTTTAGTCACACTGTGGTTCATTGTGGCGGAAATTACATAACTTATACATGAATCATGAATAATGCACAATATAAATTTCATGCAAGAGGCACCTAAAACAATTAAGTTGATTTCAAATAGACAGCATTTAAATTATATTCATGTAACGATCACCAGGTTTATTTATATATCTCTCTATATAAGCTGTTAGTTATACGATCGCAGTGCAAGTGGTGCTAGAAGGTTTTTCCTTGCGACTGGCATATAATTTTTTTCTAGTTGCTATGCTTTATAGTCCAACCAGTCCTATAATAAAGCCCATATGGATCAGAGCTCTACTCCAGTTATCAAATGCAAACGAACATGTTCATTAACAAGTATAACTGCATTTCTTAAAAAACAATTATGGTTGATGGAGGTAACAGTAGACATAGTATCCACAATGTCAGTACAATAACTATCATATTTGCTAGACTGTTTTAAAAATCAGCCCAGCCAGTGAAGAGCAGTCATATATTTTTTCTGCTTTAGCTTCTCCATGCATGTTAGGAATAAGGAGCTTATATGATAGGAATTGGAAGCTAAAACAAACTGCAATAAACTGCTTATAAGTAAATAAATAAATAATAGCAACCACAAAAGTAAAGTTAAAAATTTCAGTTAAAAAATACTTTATGTACAACAGCATAAAGTTGGGTGGGCTTCAGCCCAGTAACACCATTTAACATTACCCAGTAATTAGCCTTGTTGACCATCACAAGTATTTTTTTCTATTATGTAATCACTGTTCTACCAGGTTTCTTCAATATAATTCTATTAGAATTGTAAGACCTTAAACTGTGGATCCCAACACTTCAGAAACCGGACTGTAGTTTCAGTAAATAACACATAATTTTACAACTCACTGTATACCTTTAAAACAGTTTTGTAGGGAGGGGGCTTTACCCCCTACAAAGCCCCAAAGTGGGGTGTATAGCAGCAAGCAGTATGATAGCTATACCTCAAAACAGGGGGAAGTACACTGAGATACCGCATTTTCAGACTTAGTATGCATTCCATCCATGTCACATTGACAGCTCTGCATTTCTGAAGATCACAGTGACAGTTTTTGAACTTTCAGTAGTTGTTCTCCTTCAAGGTAGTCTTGAGTTTTGTATTTATATTTTGTGTAGCATGTCAAATGTTTTGTTAAAATCTAAACAGAACACATCTGTAGCACGTCTGTAGCACCACTTATATTTAATTATTTGGTTATCTAATCAAACATTTCTGTTAAAATTGGTTTTAGAGTTCTTTTGGAATGAAAATCCTGCCATGTATTTATTGGTATCAAATAGACTGAACTGTAATGTCCCACCTCTGTGCTGGCTCCACTGTTTTTGACAGATGTATAAAAAAAGTCTACATTTAAAAACAGTATTTAGATCACATCTACAGTGTTACCCAAAGTGAGTTCCTTTAATTGCATCTGCACTGTATAACACATGTTCAATACACGCATTTATGGCCTTTATTTGTATAATGACGTGGGTAGAGCAGTGATGCAGAGTTTAACTTTGTCACCTCACAGCAAGAGGTTCTCTGGTTTGATTCTCAGCTGGGGTGGCTTCTGTGCGGCATCTATATGTCCTCCCTGCATTCATATGGGGTTTCTCTGGGTAATTCGGTTTCCTCCCACATTCCAAAGACATGAATCTGGAGCATTTCTCTCTGGGCCTCTGCTGAAAATAGGCTTTGTCCTAGTCAGACTTTCCTGGTCAACAAATGATAATTAAATAAATAAATAAAAAGAAATGATAATTATATGCAGCAGAATTTTCTGATGTCATTAACTAATGAATCATTTTAAATGATAATTCTGGGCATGACAGAAGAGTGACCCCTTTCTGTGTTTGCAAACATTTAGCCCTTTAGTACCACCCCAGGTAAAAGTTGTTAGCTTCATTCCCTGATGAACTGTGTCACCAGGTGTTGTACCCCAGAGAACAAAGAGTACCTGTAAATGAAACTTTTATAATTGTTCATATTACATGTACTGAAGATTCAGCCCGTGTGCATGTGTTCAGGTTTTAAATTTAGTAAAACAGGGACTTATAGCTGGAGCTTTATTGTTTTGTTTGCAAAGAGGTGCAGTAGAGCAAAGCTGTGCATTTGTAAAACTAAGTATGAAGATCCATGCAGCTATAGCCTTTAACATTTTGTTTGTAAGGAAGTTCAACAGAGTAGAATTGCATTTTCATCATGCATTGCTACTCTGTGGTGGGGATTATATCTGCATTATTGGAGTGCACCATTTTTGTGAGTCAGACAGAAATGATATAATCTGCTTTCAACAGCCATTTTAATGTCCACTACTGAGAGAGTTCTCTTCATTTCCAATTTTATTAGACCTTTTATTATTTTAAAAACAAAAATAGATGTAAAACATATGAGTAATTTCCTCACATAAGTATAGGAATATATGATTATGTACCTCACATAAAGAGTCATTGCAAAATGTGATGAAGGGTGTTTGTCCACTGTGGTATTCTTGTTAATCAGTTAGGAAGTAATTATACTGCTAATGACTTTTCTGACAAATGGCATTTCCTGTTGTCTTAATTATTTTTTGAGTCCCTCACCTTCTGTGATATCCAACAACGTTCGCTCTGCGTTAGCCTTTTTATCTCTGAACTGTCCAGATTTTCTCAGAGTGTGTAGATTTTCTGACAAATGGCATTTCCTATTTTCTTAATTATTTTTTTGAGCTCCTCACTGTCTGTGCTGTCCATCAAGCCTCCCTCTGCACGAGACTGTTCCATACCTCTCAATTGTCCAGATTTTCTCAGAATGTCCAGATTTTTGCCACATATTTTTGGTCTGTTTCTCTTAAAATGCGGGTTTTCTGGCAAATCACTGAAGATTGAACTTAATAAATAATGACACACATTTGAGGTTTGCACTTGCTTCATACTTCATATCCTGCAGAAAATGTATCTTAACATAAATCCAAGTATTCTAGCAACTTTCTAAGTTTATAACAATATTTAAAATATGTCCCTATTTTTGGGCCTTTCTCCACCCATTAATTTAGGCTTTGTCCAGATGTCTTGCACTAAGAGGTTGACAGGTATGCTGTTGACCCATTCATCCTTTTAATGCAAGAGCTGTCTGGTGAATGTGAGAGTTGGATTATGAGATCAGTATTGTCATTTGTTGTGGGAGTTGTGGAGTTTTTGTCATTTGTTGTGGGAGTTGTGGAGTTTTTGTCATTTATTGTGGGAGTTGTGGAGTTTTTGTCATTTATTGTGGGAGTTGTGGATTTTTCATTGTATACACCTAACTCCCTCCACCTGACTGTTGTGTCTTCTTGTTAGGGCACCATAAGTGGTGCACATGTGCTTCCTCACATACAGTGTACCCCCATTAATACCCCCCCAGGTATGCTGCACACCATTGCATGAATGTGCAGTCATCTAAGTTATCGTGGTGGACCAACCTACTTTAGAGTTAAATTTACTGTTCACATTTTTGGCCTGTTTATTCTTTGAAGGATGCATTTTGATTGGCAATAATTGTGTGTACACAGGAAATATGTCAGCAAGTGGATTACATGACAGAACACATTGAACAGTGTGAAATAAAACTTGCAAAGAAATACAAAGACAAATACAGGGGTAGCAATAGCAGTCCCTCTGCATGCAGTTGTCTAGTAAATACTGAGTTAGTACCAGATTACAGACAAATATATACAAAAATGGGGCAAAATGAGGTCTGGAAGGGGTTTCCAGTAATACCAGTAGAAAATGAATCCACTTAAAATTTCTGAACTAGTCTGGACTGCAAAAGGTCTTCTGTAGGTGACTGACTCAGCTTTCTTGATCAGCAGTGGAGAATTTCAGTGCAAATATAGAATGAATGTCCATCATACCTCTCAGTCTCTTAGTATAAGAAATTGGGACAAAGCCTAAAATTATGGAAGGACAAAGAATCTAAATAGGGACAGAATTTAAACATAGGTGTTATTAACTTATAAAGTTGCTAGATTAACAGGATTGGCATTAGTATTCTTTTTCTAAAGGACATGAAGTCTGAAACTCAAATGTATGTCATTATTGAGTGACTTCAGTTCCCATAAAACCTGACATTTTATACAAAACAGACTAAAAACATGAGGCAAAAATCTGGACGTTTGAGAGGTATGATTCCCACATAACTGTTTTCTCCATGAAACTGCAGCTCCCTATATGTGTGCCACTGTCACTGAAAGCTAGCAATATAGTTTCAACCCCGACAATGCATTTGAGAGGATGTACTGTGAGAAATACATTCTGAATATATGTAGATTCAAATGCACCAACAGTTGTTATGAATATCACCATGGTGGTGTATCTCCAAAGGCTTGTTAAGTGGAAATCTGAGATATTGGAAAGTTAATATCATATTGCTGCAGGAATGATATTAATGATCAATTTGGGAGATTTTGTGATAGTCACATTATCATCTTAGAACTCTTAACACACTGTGGTAACTTTAGAACTAAGGGAAACCACCCTCTGTCAGTTTTTTTTTTTTTTCAGTAATTCCAGTGGGTTTGGTTGGCATACTGATTAAGGTCTTTATCTCACATATGCAAGGTACAGGCTTTGATTCTGACCTCTGGTTATTGGTTAGGAACATGATACTCTGTAGACTGCTACCTTACTACTTACCTATGAACCTTATAGATCCACTACAGCAAAAATACAAATGCAAAATGCTCTTTTGTTGGAATGAGCAATGCTGACACTAAAAGTACTGTTCCAAGGCTAGATGGTTACAGAGACATGAAGGCTCTACTCTTGTCGATTGTACTAGCTTTTTGTCTTTGAGTATTACCAGGTCTGTCAATGTTCTTCCTTTTTTTCCTTGTTTTCATTAATAGCCTCTTTACTGCACATCATCGTATAAGACTTCCCACAGAAGAGCAGTTGTGAGTACGATATAGACGAATTTATTAAGAAATAATGCTAAGGCATGCATGATACATTCACATGGATTGCCTTATATATTATATATCAAAGACAGATTTTCAAGAAAGAAGCGTGCAGAAGATGATAATGAGCAGAAGCGTGCAGAAGATGATAATGAGCAGAAGCGTGCAGAAGATGATAATGAGCAGAAGCGTGCAGAAGATGATAATGAGCAGAAGCATGCAGAAGATGATAATGAGCAGAAGTGTGCAGAAGATGATAATGAGCAGAAGCGTGCAGAAGATGATAATGAGCACAGCATGATGCATTGCATGTTACAAGCTTCTGATACGCCATTAACTCAGTAAATAAACTAAATTCAGATTCATGTTTATTGTTGTGCCTAAAATACTGATCACTGTACAACACATAAGAATGTAAGTTCTAAAAATGTCATAAGAAATAGTTAAAAGACAAATACAATAAAACTGGCCAAGTGTGTTAGACATTCTTGGTATTGAAGGTAAAAAAGGCAAACATCAGCTGAGTACAATCAGTAGTACTCATCCTCTGAATAAACAGGATTAAAATGTTAGGATGTTAGCGATCTCTAGCATGCAGATAAAACTGGGTCTCATAAAGTCAGTGCAGTATTACATTTCAAAGTTATGGTGACTGCTAAAAAATAACTGAATGCCACAATTGAAAAACACTTTGAACTATTGGCTGCCCAATACAGGGTGATTGCAGGACATAGCTGACAGGCAGAAAACTATCAAAGTTCCAGGGCACAACTAAAAACAGAGTTAAAAATACTATGCAAAAAGGTTGAATGTAATTTATGAGCATAGAGGCAGCCAGTGCAAACTGTTCTATACAGGAGTAGTAAGTTTACCAGTAAGGAAGCATACATCATCTTTGTGCAATGGCTACAAACAATCACATTTCATGTATGGAGCTCCTGGTAAAGGCCATCACACTAATAAAGAGACTAATGGATGAGCAGCCCTTGGCAGGTTCTCAGGAGAAACCAAGTGTATAATCCACATGATGTTCTTCAGAGGGTAGAAAGACAACTTGATAATGGCTAATATCCAGTCTCTAAGTGTCAATCTGTTATTAAGGATCCCAACATGACCTCACCGCCAGGAGATGATAAATTGGTTACCATCATATATAACAACAGGTGGTAGAAAATTGATTGAGCTAAAAGATATTCCTCAGATAGAAGAAAAGATGACTTGTTGATAGTTGATACCTGGTCATAAAGTGTCGGTCTGTCATTGAGGATCACACCATGAACTCATAGCCAAGAGACAGTAAATTAGTTAACATCATAATTATATAATAGGGCAGAAAATGGATTGAACCTGATTATATTCCTCAGATAGAAGAAAGATGACTTATTGATAGCTGATACCTGGTCATAAAGTGTCGGTCTGTCATTGAGGATCACACCATGAACTCATAGCCAAGAGACGGTAAATTAGTTAACATCATAATTATATAATAGGGCAGAAAATGGATTGAACCTGATGATATTCCTCAGATAGAAGAAAGATGACTTATTGATAGCTGATACCTGGTCTCTAATTGTCAGTCTGTCATTGAGGATCACACAGTCAGTGCCCACCCTGGAGACCATCTCAGTTCTGCGACTACTTTAGATAATAAAAGGTGGCAAAGATGGTGCAGTAAAGTCCATTAAGGTAACATGAGCAGCATAGACTTCAGCCTTGTATGTGTTGAGCTTCAGCCAATTATTTGTCATCTGTGGATGAATTTGATTTCAGCTGGCTACCAGGAAACAGATGACTGCTTAAGCTCCTGATGGAATTAGAGGCAAATATGTATGTCATTTATATAGCTGTGATAATGCAGGCTACTCATTCTAATTAGATTTTTTCCAGGGGAATCAATGATCAATTAAATTTACGCTCCCAAAATCAAAACTCTGGTAACATGCAAGTCAAAGGATGGGAGGAAAAAGAAAAGTTAATACCAGACAACAACCTTTAAGAGTCTTCTGGGAAGTAGGAGGAAAACCATCCTAGTGTAATAGAACAGAAACCACAGTAAACCTCAAGTAACTTAAAACAATTCTATAAGCAATCATGTTATAAGGTGCAGAGACATGAGGAGTGATGTTGATCTCTCACTATAAGAATATGTGTAGTCTCCCTGCTATAATTACTTCAAAATCCAGAACCAACAATGATATTATTGGACTTATACTAGATTTCAAGCTGCAGTCAAGTTACATTTCCCGATAGCCATACCGATAAATTAATTATCTGAGAATAGGATAACTGAGGCCTCCTTTGGGATATTTATAATAAACACATTTCACAGACATGGTTGAAAATCTCAGTAAAAACTTGTAAATCCTTTAAGCTGGGTGCAACCAACTTACTTGTATAAAGGTTTCAGGCCACAAATTGCATGGTGTATACTTGATCTCAAGGATATGAACTCTTAAGTAACCATGCACTCAAAGTTCATAATAAAAAGCATCAACGCTCTCACAAAGGGACCACTGTAGTGTCTCCTGACTGCACTAATCATTCAATGAAAGCATCACTGTCTATGAAGAACAGAACAACATGCTCACACTCATGTAAAGGTGCTCAAGTAGAAATACTGGTGGGACTGCATAGCATTTTCACCACTTAAAACAGCATGACTTTTAGATTGGTAATGAGCTTAATACGCATCCAGTTCAAACCTATCATAAGTCATCTTCTTGTGCACTCCCACCTTAAACCATCTTGTCTGGGAACACACAGTTAAAGACTGAATCATTACACCATTAATCTAGCTCCATTAGTAGTAAGATGGTGGTCACATGATCTTGTGAAAACAAAACCACGGCCAATGGGAGAAAACTATTATAACCAGTGAAGAGCTGGTTTGCATCATCAATGATGGCCTCTGACAGAAGTTGGCAGAATCAGGTATAACATGGTTCTACTTTACTTTACTACAAGTCCTGAACTCTAGCTTCTTCACTTATAATACCCAAAGAATGCAGGATCATTGCAAAGTGAAGCAGTTAGTAACTAGAAAAGCAAACTGGTCTTGCCAATACTTCAGAGGTGACAACCCCTACTTGGAATTTCAAGTCTAATGTATGCTCAAGCCAGAGTAATTGCAGGCTTGTTGTGCATGAACCACATGGCAGCTTACAGAGCCCTAAGAGGAAGGTAAAGAACAGTTCTCTCACCTGCCTGAAACAATCAAGAGGGGCCCTGGGTCCCTCACTCAGATAAGAAAGATATATAATAGTTTGTGGATTGTTTTGATTCAAGACAACGGAAAGAAACCAACACAGTGGAACCAGCACCCCCCCCCCACCAGTTTAGAGACCTTTGTAACAAACTGCCTCTGACACTCATTTTGTGTCTTTACAGTATTTGATATTTATGACAGAGCTGGAACACATGAATGAGATTATGTGTGTGAGCAAAAGGGTACAGCACTATCGGGAGGACGATGTTGTATGTATTTAATTATTCAGAAGATAGAATACAGCAGAATTTAAGGAGATTTACAAATGGATAATAAGTCAGCCCACAGTCATAAAGATATTAAAGAGTAAATAAGATTAGTTATCTTACATAATACAGCATGAGCTCATTTATAATTAATTAGTAAAGAAAAACATGTTTAACTTTGAACAAATGCCTCAACTGAAGATGGCTGTAACCATGGTACGAACAATTTTCAGTGGTATCTAGAGATACTGGAAGACTGTTAAGACCACTCATACAAAAATGTTCCCCTGAAAAGTCTACAATCTGTAACTGTAGGTAGTATTAGCCTAAGCACTGACTCTAAGTTGTGTAAGCATTAGTATCAAATGTAGATGAAAATGTTTCACTTCATACTGTCTAGGATATTTAGATATTGTCATATCTACATAAAATAAAATAACCCCAGCAAAAAGCAAATGGAACAATAGAGTCTCAGGTTGAAGTTAAGAGCTAGTAACAGTAAAACTAAAGTTTCTCAGTGTATATACTAAGCCGTGAAAGAAAGTGAAAAACTAACATGTAAGATCCAAGAGCATATTAAACAGATGTACATCTCAAATCCATCATTCTGAACGTCTGTATAAGCCCAGATAATCAACTTGATCAAATCAGCCAAAGCCATATATGACATAAAATAGCCATCCATGTGAAGGATAACCACAAAGCCTTCTTTAATTATGTGTAAAACCTCGGAAACAATGCAGTATTGTGCAGAGCTAATAGTAAATGATATCATAAATTATTCAGATTCAGAGGATATAACCAATCTATTAGTGGACATATTCATCTCAAACTTCACTCCCTTCTCCTCTCTGGTATTAGTGTAGAAAGTCTAACACCTGTCATGTTAACAGAATGATGGAACAATGAGTCCTCAAATTAAGGAGAAACAGGTGGAGCACGAGACATCTGAAGAAGAAATATGGACATGAGAAAGAAAGAGAGATCTGATATGGTGCAATATTTATGCAAAGCAGAAAGCAAAACTAATCAATACAAAAAAGGAGCACCAAAGATACTTGAAGAGAAATACAGACAAAGGTACCCAGATATGGAAAATTTCACAATGCAAAAAATAAGAAAATAAAGGGGGAAAGAAGAAAAGAGGATTAGTAACAGAAAATTTAAAGATATAGAAATCAAAGTTATTGATTACCTGCAAACTGAAGGATTTAGTGCAGAAAATCTAACTCAGGTAGTGTCAAGGCATGATAGAGCAAAGAGCCCCCAAATTAATGAGAAACAGGTGGAATGGAAAGTATCTGATCACTTGCCACATTATGATACAGTGGAGCCTTCAGAAGAAAACCAGCGCAAAAGGTCATTTAAAGTTGCACAGCAAGAAAAGTAGCAGGAAACATTGGCAACTCTGACACAGGTAGATACAGCAATGTTAAGCTGGCATTTAAGGCAGTGCCTCACCCACATCTGGGAAACTCTGACCACCTCTCCATATTGTTACTACCAGCATATAAACCATTGCTAACTAGAGGGAGACCAACAGTTAAACAAGTAAGAGTATGGCCAGACGGTGCAGTCTCAGCACTCCAGGACTGTTTTGAGAGCACAGACTGGAGCATATTCAAGGAGGCGGCTACTGAGAACCAATGTATCAACCTGGAGGAGTACACCAAGGAAGTGATACATCTCAAAATGTGTGGATGATGCGACAGTCACCAAAACCATCATCATACGAGCCAGCCAGAAACCCTGGTTGACCAGAGAGGTGTACGAACTACTGAAGGAAAGGAATGCAGCCTTCAAGTCTGGAGACAGGGAAGCCCTCAGAACAGCCAGAGCAAATCTGAACAAGGGAGTGAGGGAAACAAAATGCACCTAAGGCAGAAAGATCCAGAGCTACTTCTCTGACCAGAAAGACTCCAGGTGCCTATGGCAGGGTATCCAGTCCATAACTGACTACATACCCCTGTCTTCACAATGTGAGGATAACAAGGAATTCCTCAATAAACTGAATGTCTACTTCAGCAGATTTGAGGAAGGGAACAGAACAAATGCAAAGAAAATGCCCATCAGCCATAACGAGAAGATGCCCAGAGGGCACTTCGCAGAGTTAACTCGAGAAAAGCAGCTGGGCCTGACAACATCCTAGGGCGTGTGCTCAGAGACTGCATAGTGCAACTAACAAATGTCCTCACGGATATCTTCAACAACTCTCTGAGTCAGCAAATAGTTCTGAAATGCTTCAAGGATACAACAGTCATTCCATTACGAAAGAAGTCTCCACCATCTTGCCTAAATGACTACCGCCCTGTAGCCCTCACCTCCACAGTGATGAAGTGTTTTGAAAGGCTGGTCAAGGATGCCATATCATCTAGGCTGCCTGCTGATCTGGACCCTCTGCAGTTTGCTTACTGAGCAAACCGCTCTGTGGCAGATGCCATCTCTCTAGCACTCCATCTATTGCTGGAACACCTTGAGAATAAAAACACCTTTGCGAGGGTACTATTCATTGACTTCAGCTCTGCTTTTAACACAGTCATTCCACTTCATCTGGTAATGAAGCTACTCCAACTGGGCGTCAACACTTTGTAACTGGATTCTAGACTTTCTCACAGACAGACTTCAGAAAGTGTGTGTAGGAAATAACTCCTCAGATAGTGCCTTAGTGTAGGATTCAGCATCACTCTTAACACTGGAGTCCCACAATGATGCGTACTAAGTCCCTTGCTGTTCACCCTGTTAATGCATGATTGTACAGCCAGGTGCAATACAAACCACATCGTCAAGTTTGCTGATGACACAACAATGGTGGGCCTCATCAGTAATGACAATGAAACAGCATACAGAGATGAGGTGGAACAACTCATTACCTGATGTGGAAATAACAACTTAGCACTAAATGTGAACAAGACAAAAGAGATGGTTGTGGACAACAGGAAAAATCACAAGAAACATTCTCCCCTCACCATCAATGGAGAAACAGTTGAAAGAGTGAGAAGCACAAAGTTTCTGGGAGTTCACATCAATGAGGGCTTATCTTGGAACACAAATACAAATGCCACAGTCAAGAAAGCACACCAGAGACTGCACTTATGAGAATGAATCTCCCATTGACAGTTCTCACTACCTTCTACAGAGGTACTATAGAAAGCAACCTGATGAACAACCTATGGTATGGAAGCTGCTCTACCTCTGAGAGCAAATCCCTCCAGAGAATGGTGAAGATAGCAGAGAGGATCAATAAGACCACCGTACCACCTATCCATGACTTGTACTTATCCAGATGTCTCAGCAGGACCAATAATTAAAGACTGCATTCACCCTGCTTACAGACTGCTCCCGCATCTATCATTCGGAAAGTACTTTCGAGGCATACGTTGCAGAACTATGAGAATCATGAGCAGCTTCTTCCCTAATGTTATCAGGCTCTGAACTCTAATAACCACTGCACTCCATGATGGCCAGCTGGGTCAGTAGAAACTGTCTCAATTTGTGCAAGAACCTGGCTACCAGTCTCACCTAATACTTAACTTATAGCCCATCTAGGGAGTAGCAATGCAGTAAAATATCTCTTCTTTCAGTGCAATACATGCAAATTCATAAATTAACCATAGTGCAATACTCTAAGGTCCATAGTGCAATATTCAAATGTTCACTGTGCAATACTCAATGTTTCTTTCTGTGCAAGGATCAATGCAATGTCTTAACCAAGTACCTGTGCTATACTAAAGTCTCATGCAAGTAAGTGTTCAGTTCAGAAAGTGTTAAAATGTGTTTCTAATTATGTGCAATATTAGTCTGTCTACTTGCATGTCTGTGATGTAATAGCCAGGTTTACATGTGTAAATGTCTGTGAAAATAGTCTATATGTTGTCTGCATATTGAGTCTGGAGATATGGAATTCCGTTCAGTTTTTGCACTTGTGTGATTTCTGAATGACAATAAAGTTTACTTTGACTTGACTTGACTTTACTATTGTGGAGTAATGGGCCAATCAGTTCCCATATGAAGGAGCAACAGATGATGCAGGATGCAGCTGAAGTGGAAACAATGAGCAAATAATGTGCCTTCAGTTTAGAAGAAAATGATCTAAGGGAAGAGTTGCTCGATTTAGTAGAGATAAATAGACATATTAAGATCATTGAAAGAAATAGATTACAGAAAGTCAATAAGACCTAAAATGTCAGAAGTTTGATAAAACAGATGAACACAGTAATCAAGCCTATTAACAGAAATTCTTGTGATATAGCAGAAGTAAGTAGTATAGATTACTGTGCAGCAAAACTAATAACAAATTAAGTCTTACCACAAAAATACAGACAATAAGGGAAAGGAAGGGAAGAAATAAAATGCCATCATGGAAGCATTTAATAGAGAAAACTGTAAATCAATACATGTCTTGGGATTCAATAAAGCCTACACTAAGTGTACACGATATGTATTCAATAAAATTCTTATCTCATTTTTGTGTTTTCTAGTCACTCAGAAAGATTACGCTAAGTGTACATGTAGTCCACCATTTGTGGTAACCTTTATGAATCCCTGTCAATATTTAAATCAGCAAAAATATCAGTAGGAGAACTAAAATTAGGAGAACGAAGGTGTGTGTTGTCTGTTCCTCAGAGCAGTGTACACTTAGTGTACACTTAGTATAGGCTTTATTGAATCCAGACTGAAGTGTCACTGTCAGAAAAATATAGAAGAGGGAACAGATCAACAAAAACATTTAGAAAGATAGATGTGATAAAAGCAATGTGCAATATCAGAACATACCAGGACCTATCATACACTATTGCAAATAATAAATTAAAGCTATTAGCACAGGCATAAAAACTTAGAAGACATGAAGGTAAAGAAAAAGGAAAAGCACAAAATAAGCAATTCATTCATAACCCAAAAGCATTATAAACAGAACTGGGAAACAAAGCAAAAGGAATAGAAATGTCACAAAAAAGAAGAAGAAAAGACACATTGTGGAGAAATAAAAAGAAAAGAAAACACAGTACACAAGCAACTAATAAAACAATCCAAGTGTATGGAACAGGAAAGAATCACTCAGCACCACAAAATAATTTAAGTTCTTTCATTTTATTTCATACAGAACTTCATCAGAATGAAATTCAATTAAAAAACAGCCCTTTTAAAACAAGGAATAAATTATGTCACATGCTAACTGTCCAATAACAGCATATTAATTCAGTATATTTAAGCCTATCACAATCAACAATATGTGAGTATCTTGAATACAAACAACTTAAACTTTAATCAACAAAAGTAACAGACATAAAAAAAATATATATATATGTTTTATATATATATATATATATATATATATATATATATATCAACTACAAACAGTTAAATCTCAAAAGACTTTTTAGTGAAATAGTTTCATTGAGCCCAGGAAACACACCGGCACATAAAAACACCTGCCACTTGAGCTCAATAAACTCTAAATAATAATTGAAATCATTGACAAAAGTTCTACTATCATCCTTTTCTAAAACCAGAAAAGTAAACTTCCAAAAATGTTCAGTCTTCAATTATTTTGTTTTCAATTATTATATAGGTTCATAGGTTCATAGCTGTGTACTAGGCTAATGACCCTGGGCCCTTACAAGCCTAGCCCATAGGATTACCCTGGCATAGTGCCACTCAACCTTAGTTCCCAGCGCTTCTGTTGAGTAGAGCCACTGGAATTATCCCCGGGGTGAATTTTCTGTTTCCCATCCACTCATCAAGATTTCTCTTGAAGAAGGTCAGCGAGGTGCTCTGCTTAACATGTATGGGAAGTCTGTTCCATAGTATGGGCAGTCTCTGGGTTATGAACCTGTCCCATCATCATGTTCTGTTAATGTGGTAATGAGGTTGAGGTCTTCTGAGCATGTGGTGCAGAGGCATTGGGATTTCTTTAGATGTAGCATTTCTAACAGAGCTGGGTCAGACATGACTTTGTAAGTCAAGTAGAGATTGCCTCTAAGTAGGCGATATGAGACAGAGAATAGTTGGAGTTCATAGGCTGGTATTAGGCTATCAACCCTAGGGCCTATAGAAGCCTAGCCAAACAATTCCCCAGATATTTCTTCCCACACTACTTACTTCCCTGGACCCCTGTCTAGCAGGGTGACTGACGTGATCCCAGGGTGAATTTTCTATCGCCTATCCAGTCATCAAGGTTCCTTTTGAAGAGGTCCAAGGAGGCACTTTGCTTGACATGTATGGGTAGTCTATTCTAGAGTATGGGGAGTCTATGGGTCAGGAACCTATCCCTCCAGCATGTTTTTTTCATTGTGATGACAAGGTTTAGATCTCTGGAGAATGTGGCTCTGAGGGATTGGAATTTCTTTAAGTGGAGCATGTCCAACAGCTTATTGTTTGACATGGCCTTGTATGTTAATCAGAGATCACCTCTGAGTAGATGATATGCCACAGAGTACAGCTGGAGTTTTTTAGACGGTCAGCATCTGCTTTAGGCCTGTGATTCTTTTAATGAAGTATTTCTGTGGCATTTCCAGCTGTTGCTGATGTCTTGTGAGGTACATACAAATGGGTCATTGTACTCTATCATGGGTCTAATGAGGGATGAGTACAGTGGGACAATGACTTCCTTTTTTCTGGATGAAAAGCCCTTAGTGATGATGTGTGCCACATAGAAGGATTTCCTGACTGTTGTGACGATGTGGTTATCGAAGGTGAGACCACTGTCTACCTGTGTCCCTAAGTCTCTCATCACACTTTTGGTGTTCAGTGTACTGCCACCTATGTGATAATTAATGGGTACATGTTTTTTCCAAAAGGGGATAACTATACATTTCTTGGCATTAAGCTTGAGCCCATGGCTCTGGCACCAAGCATCTGTTTCTGTAAGGCCCTTTTGTAGAATATCCACATCATTTGGGGATTCAATAATGGCTCCCAGTTTGCAGTCATCTGCAAACTTTGTTACCCAGAGTCCCTTAGTGTTGGCCTGCACTTCAGAGAAGATGCCAAACAAGAGCGGTCCCAGGACTGAACCCTGAGGTACTCCACTTGTCACTTTTCTGGAGATGGATTTGGAGTCGGCTAGTTTTACAGTCTGGGTTCTGCCAGTATGCCAGTTGGCAACCCATCGAGTGATGTAGGGATTTATGCCCAGCTTAGTAAGTTTATCTATGATTCCAGAGTGGGGGATGATGTCAAAGGCCTTGGCAAGGTTCAGATAGGCTGTGTGGACTGCCTTACCCTTGTCCACAGCTTTGGAGACTGATTCAAAGAAGTCAATCAGGTTCAAGAGACAAGATCGGCCCTTCAGGAACCCAAACTGGGCGGGGTCCAGTGTTTGAAGGTTGTCAATGTCTTTGTTTATAAGTACCATGATAATGCATTCCATACCCTTGCAGATCAGGCTTGTCAGACTGATGGGACGGTAGTTCCCGGGATCCAAGGTGGATCCCCCCTTATGGAGTGGGATAACTGTAGCTGTGTGCCACTCAGTGGGCATAAAGCCTGAGGTGAGGCTATGATTAAACATGACACTTAGGTGAGGTGCCAGTTTATTTTGTAGTTCATGTAGTACACAACCCGGGATGTCATCTGGTCCCATAGATGCTGTATTCTTAGCTTTGGAGAGTGCATTTTCTACCTGTGTGGCTGTGATTACCAGAATTTGGCAATCTTTTGGTATTGAGATGGACCCTTTAGGGGGTGAGAGGGTGGTGAAATTGGCACTAAATTGATCTGCCAGGATATTGGCAATATCCTTGGGATCAGTATATTTAATGCCATTCTGTTGTAGCTCAGATCAGATCTGAACATTGCCATTTAGATTCTTGACATAACTATAGAATGCCTTGTGGATGTCTTTGGAATCTTTGGCAATTTTATTTTTGTAACTAGCTTTGGAAGATTTTATGAGGGATCTCAGCTTCTTACTGAGGCTGGTAAGGGAGTTTTTTGCATCCTTGGATTTTCCTCTTTTCTGCAACAGTTTCTTCCTTCTGTTGTATAGTTTGTTTATGGCAGGGGACCACCAGATTGGCTTCCTTTTTTTGGAGAAGAGCGTCTTGGTTCTATTTGGGATGGCACGATTCATGCACGAGTGTATTTGCTCGTATAGTGTCTTAGTGTAGGATTCTGCAGTTGAACTTTCAGCTCCTGTCTGTATGGGTGCCATAAAGTTTGTCACTTCGGACTTAAGTAGCATGAAATTGGCTTTGGAGAAGATTTTTATGGAGGTTTCTTTACTGGGGGGGGGGGGGTGAGATGTGGATGTCAAGGATGATTTGCTTATGGTCAGACCTGACCAATGAAGGGGTGACAACTGGTGTGGAGCATCTATCTCCCATGTTGTTAATGACCAGGTCTAGGATATTGGAGCCTGTGGTGGGACTATGGATTAGTTAATCCAGGGCATTGGAATTTATGAATTCCAAGAACCGTTGGGAAAAGGTGCAGGTACCCGAGTAGCTTTCCCAGCTAATGGCAGGGTAGTTGAAATCACCCAGTATTAGGGTGTTTGGTTGTATCTTAATATTTTCCAGTATGTTTAGAAAGGTGTAGTGAGAATCTTGGGGCATGGTGGGGGATCTGTAGCAATCTACAATTTGGATTGCAGTCTTACCTACTGTTAGTTGCACCTGGAGAATTTCCGATGCATTGTGTTGGGCAACTAGCCTGGAGGTTATCCTTGGTGAATATGGGCACTCCTCCACCTTTAGTGTTTCGGTCTTGGTTTGGTGGCCGAAAAGTGTGGTAAGAGTTGTAGCCTGGTATTGCATGGATGCTCTCTGGAGTCTTGAACCAGGTCTCAGTTACTGCACAGATATCGATGTTCTCCATTTTTAGGAGTGCCTCGAGAGAGTGCATTTTGAGGTTTAGACTTCTAGCATTGAGTAGCATTACCTTCAGATTTTGCATGCTTGTACCTGTTACGGTGGTGGTTTTGTCCTTTGAACTTTGCCTAAAAAGGCACTATAGGGGTGGCAAGAGTCTTTGCCAGTAACCTGAATCCCAGGGGCAACAAGTGCTGACCATCTCTGACAAAGGATCGTGGTTTGTCGATCATGTCTATTTTTTAGTCTGTCCATATAGGACAAGTATTTAAGGCCTAGGATCCTATTTGTAAGGTACTTTTGCAGCCTCTCCAGTTGTTGCAGGTGTCTAGAGAGGTACATGCCAAATGGGGCATTGTACTCGATGATTGGCCTAATGAGGGAAAAGTAGAGGGAGACAATAACCTCTTTCTTCCTGGATGCAAAACCCTTAGTAAAGAGATGTGCACATAGAAGGACTTTCTGACCAGTTCTTGTAATTCATGGGAACCGGGTTTTTCCCAAAGGGGATGACGACATTTTTTGGCACTGAGCTTAAGGCCATGGTTCTGACACCAGTTGTTGGTCTCAATGAGGCCATTCTGTAGGATGTCAACATCACTTGGGGAGGTAATAACAGCTCCCAATTTGCAATTGTCTGCGAACTTTGTTATCCATAGTCCCTTCGTGTTGGCCTGGACTTCAGAGAAGTAGATACCAAACAGGAGAGGACCCAGGAACAAACCCTGTGAGACTCCACTCATGACTAGATGGCAGTCTGACTTGGAGTCAGCTACTTTCACACTGTGGGTTCTATCTGTGAGCCAGTTTGCAACCCACCTAGTGATATAGGGGCTGATGCCAAGCTTAGTGAGTTTTTCTATGATTCCTGAGTGGGGAATGTTGTCAAAAGCCTTGGCCAGATCAAGGTACGCTGTATTAATCACCTTGCCTTCATCCATAGCTCTGGTGACTGACACAAAGAAGTCGACCAAGTTGAGCAGGCATGATCTACCCTTCACAAAACCAAACTGTGTGGGATCCAGAGTTTGGGGAGTCCCTATATCCTTGTTTATTAGGTCCATGATGATGTGTTCCATAGCTTTGCATATCAGACTCGTCAGGCTAATGGGGCGATAGTTCCCAGGGTCTGTAGTCACTCCTCCTTTGTGGAGAAGGATGACTGTAGCAGTGTGCCATTCACTAGGGACAAAGCCTGAGCTGAGGCTGTGATTGAACAGGGCACACAGGTGACGTGCTAGTTCACTCTGTAGTTCATGTAGAACACAATCAGAGATATTGTCAGGTCCCATAGAAGCTGTATTCTTGGCCTTGGACAGTGCTGTTTTAACCTGTGCAGCAGTAATACTGGGTGCTTGGCAATCTACTGGTATTGTGATTGGTCCTTTGGGGGGGGTGAAGTTGGCACTGAATCTGTCGGCCAGTATACTGGCAATATCTGTTTACTCGGTATAGGAGGTACCATTGTGCAGTAGCTCAGATCAAATGGGTATTGCCGTGGAGATTCTTTCCATAACTATAGAAGGCCTTGTGGCTGTCTTTACTATCTGCTGCAATTCTGTTTTCATAGCTAGCTTTAGAGGATTTGATGCGGTATCTCAACTTTTTGTTGAGGCTGTTAAGGGAGTTTTTCCAGTCTTGGGACATCACCTTATTCCGTATCAGTTTCCTTCTTCTGTTATAGAGTTTGTTTATGAGAGGGGACCACCTGATTGGCTTCCTTTTTTTGGAGGAGTGTGTCTTGGTTCTATTGGGTATGGCGAGATCCATGCATTTGTGTACATGCTCCTACAGTGCATTGCTGTATGATTCTGCGGTCATGCAACTATTCTCCATTTGCATGGGTGCCGTGAAGTTAGCCACCTCTGTTTTTAGGACCCCAAAGTTAGCTTTGGAGAAGTTTTTCATGGAGGTTACTTTTGCTGGGGGGGGGTGTGATTAGTTTGTGGTTGGTTCTAACCTCCCTGGAGCTGACTATTTTTGTAGAGCTCATGTTAGTAATGACCAGGTCAAGGATGTTGCTGCCTCTAGTGGGGGTAAGAATGACCTGGTCCAGGGCATTGGAATTAATGAACTCCAGGAAATGTTGGGCAAGTGGATTGGTACATGAGTAGTTTACCCAGTTAATGGAGGGGTAGTTGAAGTCACCTAGTAAGAGACTTCAACAACATATATATGTATATGTGTGTGTGTGTGTGTGTGTGTGTGTGTGTGTGTGTGTGTGTGTGTGTGTATATATATATATATATATATATATATATATATATATATATATATATATATATATTTTTTTTTTTGCTTGTCTATTACTTCTGTTGATTAAAGTTTAAGTTACATGTATTCAAGATATTCACATATTGTTGATTGTGATAGGTTTAAATATATTGAATTGATATGTTGTTATTGGACAGTTAGGATGTGACTTCATTGATTCCTTGTTTTAAACAGGCTGATTTTTAATTGAATTTTATTCTGATGAAGTTCTGTATGAAATAGTACTTTGTGGAGAAATATTTATGTGGAACATAACAAAGATGCTGAATGGAAGATTTAGATTTTGAGTAAGAAATACTTATATGTTCATCCTGAAAAGACATCAGCTTGGTTAAAAACAGGAAAAATGATACTTCTCCTTATGAGTGAAGCTATAAGCCATACTAAAATTTCAACGATGTGCACAGTATATATTGGAATTGATGCATACAGAGTTTATAGTCCCTTAGAAAAAAATTAAATCATGGCAATAGATCAAAAGTGTAACTAAAGAAAGTCATATGGAAGAAAGGATCATCTGTTGCAAAGTAAAGCCATATCAGAGAATTGCAAAAAGGGGAAGAACCTAATTATGGCATGGATAGATTACAAAAAAAGCATTTAACAGTTTCCCACATTCATGCATGGAGGAGTGCTTGCAGATGTATAAGATACATTCTACATTGATCAATTGCATTACAGTGACCAGGAAACAGTGACAAACTACTCTGCAATTAAGTCTTGACAAATGGCAAATTATCATCCTAGGAATAAAAATTCAAAGAAAGATATCCCAGGGTGATTCTTTGTCACCACTGTAGTTTTGTCACGCTCTTATTCTGTTATGCTGTTTACTTAACAAATTAGTTCTTGGTTACAACTTGGCTTCCACCAGAAAACAACCTTGCCTAAAGATCTTCTTTTTACAGATGACTTAAAACTGTGTAGTTCATTGGATGAGGAGGTGAAAGCACAACTCCAATTGGTTAAAACTTTCTCAGATGATATAAGAATGAAATTTGGTCTAGATAAATGTGCAAAAGCAACATTTAAAGCTGAATTTCGCAGTACCAAGAAAATATCAGTCTAGGACAGGAATGTGATATAAAGGAACTTGAGCAGAAAGTAGTATATAAATATTTGGGAAATGAGGGATAGGCAATAAAACATGAATGAATGTAAATAAAACTCAGTAAAGAATATTTCAGAAGAATAAAATGAATATTGAATACAGCCTTGACATCTAGGAATAAAGTCCACACTATAAACCGATTTGCTCTTCCTGTTTTAACTCATAGTTTTGGTGTGATTGACTGGCCTCAAAAGGTATTATATCATTTGGGAGAAAAAAGCAAGCATGGTTATCAAATTATATATAAAAATCAGTGTATATCAAGATAATATATTCCTCATTCTGCAGGAGATATGTGCTTACTTGAAAATGATTACATGTATAGATCTGTGATTGTGGGACTGTATACATATCTTCTGACCTTGTCAGGTCCAAACATAGTAACAATTTTGCAATATAAGGAGAGAAAGTTTAAGATAACCTCTCCGCTTAGTTAAGTAGAAGCGTTCAGGTGGCAAGTGGCAATGGAAATCAGACGAGAAGTAGACAAAAATCAGACACCAACTGAATGTGCAAACAAAGATCTCCTGGAGCAACTTCTTGTTGCTCATGATTTGACACAGGAATGGTCAAGGAGAGGTGAGTTGAAACCAGAAGATGAAAGGTTAATAATGGCAGCACATGATAGTGCATAGCGTACAATTTGGTTTATAAAGTCCCTTGAATATGTGGGAGGAAGAGATATGTGTAGGTTTTTTACAAAAGTAATTAGTAACAATTGTATACCTTTCGCTGATTGTGATATTCTCATGGTAGTGGGCCTTACACTGAAAGACACAATAATGTGGCAAGATTGTTGTATTGGGGATTGTGAAAACACTTCAATATAGAAGTATCTGAAAAGCATTGGAAACACGTATCACAAAGCATTATGACGAATGATGTGTACATCACATGGGATCACCCATTATCAGCAACTGAAAAAATAAACGAGATAAAACTATATATATTAGTCCATGAAAAAAGACAAAAGTAGTATTAATTATTGAACTTGCTGCTCTTAGTGATTATATTGTCTCATGTACAGAGAGACAGAAAGCCATAAAATATCAATATTTGCAGACAGAAACAAGAGCACTGTGGAATATAAATACCCAGACTATTCCAGTAGTAGTAAGAGTGATGGGTTTTATAAAAAAAAAAAAAAAAAAGAATTTACAGTCAGATTTAAAAATGTTACCAGTACATGTAACTCTCTATGACTTGCAGGAGTCATTTCTGAGCATATTGCAGGTGCTGTGAAGAACACTTTTCGCTAACAACAAAGACTGAAACAATATTAATTTAATTAACTTTAATCATACCCTGACTTAGGATTAGGGGTTCATTCCTGTTATGGTATTAGAAACAAACACCAACCCTCGCACGTACGGCTGCCCGGCCAACCAACCTTGTAGAAAACACCAAAAGCCAGCAAAATGGTATCACCGTTTATTCAGAGGCAAAAAAAGGACAAAACATGTCCAAATTCAAGAACTCATACTAGTTTCGGCACCAGCCTTCATCAGTGAGTAAAAATCATTCAAAAATCCATAGTCAACGTCAGTTTAAATATTGGAATAAACCAATAACAGTGCAAACATTTGCATATAGCTTCCAAGTAGGATTTAAAGCAACATTACACTGTGCATTGAGAAAAAAATATATCCCCATACAATACAAGTGTTCCAAAGCTATAGTTCTGATAATGAACTAGAATAACATGAAACAAATAATTGCATATTATTTATATACATAAGTATAATATAATCTTGAGTTACAAAGGGAAAAATATAAATAAAATAACATGTAAATGTAACAAAATAATGGGGTGGTTTATAAATGGTCATTAAGACCTGGAGGAAAAAGGGCTCCTAAGTGTGTGATCCAGTATCTTTCCTTATGGCTCAGGATACCTTGCCATCCTGTCTGGTTTTGCCTATTCCCTGTAATTTTGTCTATAATTGTAAACATAAACTGGGCACTGGGATGTTTAACTGTATGTAAGTATAGGGCATTGGATGCCTTGTGGTTCCGTATGTCGCTACGATGTTCCCCAATTCTGATACGTAATGAACGTGAAGTCTTGCCAACATAGAATGATTTACATTGGCATGTAGCCAAATATATAACCCAGCTAGTGGAACAATTGCCAAAAACCTTAATATCATACACTTTGCTGGTGTTAGAGCTCGTAAATTGTTTGAGCTGATTAACATGAGCACAAGATACGCAATGTCCACACCTGAATGTTCCCAATAATTCATCCCCCCAATATGGTAAGTTGTTTGTATTTGGCTGCCCCACTTTCTATGTGTTTGTAATGAGAGAATATAGTACCTAGTGTTTTACCACGTCTGAATGAAAATGAGCATTGGTTGTCTAAAATCCCCCTCAAAAAGTCATTTGCTAATAAGATATTCCAATTTTGGTTCACCGCTTGCCTGACAGTCTGATGATTTTTACCAAGTGTGGTAATTAATCTCACTTTGGAGCTATTGATGTTTTGACTTTTGTCCCTGTATTCCAACAATGTCTTCCTATCTTGGTTGTCTGAATAGGTCCTTGCTGATTCAATGTCAGAAATGCAATGCCCCCGGTCCAAAAATCTAGTGAGTAAATCAGTTTTGGCTATAGAATAGTCCTGTGAACATGAATTGATTCTCCGAATTCTCAGATATTGAGATTTGGGGATGTTCCGGATGGTGTGGCGTGGATGCATACTATGTGCATGTAGCAGGGTATTAAACTGGGGATATTTCCGAAAGATTTTTGTATTAAGTGTGTTGTCAATGTTACGATATACCGTAACATCCAAAAAGGTTATAACATCTCTATGGAATGTGATAGAGAATTCAATACCCCAAATATTGTTATTCAGATGTTCCAAAAATTCCTGTAAATAGTTAGCATCCGCACGCCACACCATCCAACAATCATCTAAATATCTTCTCCATATGTCTATTTCCACAAGATATAAATTGTGTAAAGGGTTATAGATCAGGCATTCCTCAAGGTAGGCCATGAAAAGATCTGCATAAATGGGGGCAAAAGAAGCCCCCATGGCCGTACCTTGTAGTTGCCAATAGCAATCACCCTGGAAATAGAACACATTTTTGTTTAAAACATGTTCGGTGAGACAAATAAGCAAAGTGTTGAAACCCGGAGAATATAATTCTGACTTAACAAGCCAATATTCAACAGCCTGGAGCCCAGCCCAATGTGGAATACTGGTGTAGAGGGATTTAACATCCAGTGTGCACATTATCCAATGGGGTTCTAGTTGGCAATCTTCAATAATTTGCAAAAATTGCGTAGTGTCCTGAATTCTAGCTCTGACCAAGGACAATAATGGTTTTAAGAATTGGGTTAGAAAAGCAGACAAGGGTTCGGTAAGAGAACCATGACCAGAAACTATAGGCCTACCTGGTGGATGTGTCAGGGATTTGTGTATTTTGGGTAATAGATACAAAATTTGTCTAGCCGGTTCCTTCACCTGTAAATGTTGAACCGTTTTGTTTGTGAGTATACCCTCCTCTAATGCAGATTGTAAAAAGACATCTATCTCTTTTTTAAATTTCATTGTTGGATCAATATCCATTTTCATATAGCATTGTTTGTCAGATAATTGTCGTAAACCCTCATTTATGTAAAAGTCCATGTTTAGGATCACCACTGCACCCCCCTTGTCAGCTTGAACAATTGCTATGTTATGATTGTTTCTAAGTTCTGACAAAGCCACTCTTTCAGTGGAGCTAATATGGTATTAGAAACCCCAAAGACCTGGAGAAATTAAACTGAGAATTAATATATAAAGATACTGGCAATCTATAGACTCTTGACCCATCCCAGTTCAAAATTATTAAGACAGGTTGAAAATATTATTGAAGCAATAAATGATGGCAAAACAATACACACAGCATATCTAGACCTTGTAAAGGCATTCAACACCATTCCACATTCGGGTATCATAGATAAACTTTCCTACCTAAATGCCAACCCTTGTGTAACTCATTGGATAGAAAATTGGCACATAAAAAGAACCCACTGAGTTAGGGTGGAAGGCTGTACCTCATCCAAAAGACCTGCTACTAGCAGTGTACTCCAGGGTTCAGTCACTGGGTCACTGCTCTTTGCCATTTACTTCTTGGAAGTCAAAGCTTATGTTAAAAGAGTCTGACTAATTTGCAGATGACTGCAAACCAGGTGCCATTAGAAATTCCCCAGAGGACACCAAGATCTTCTAAGAGAGCCTATCCCAGACAAATAGCTGGTGTCAAAACCATGGACTAAAACTAAATGCCAAGATGTGTATATTAGTATCATTCAGCAAGCATGACTCCCCTTGTAAGTATCATATTAACAATATAGCCCTGAAAATTGATCCCGTACTTAGGGATCTGGGAACCTATGTCAACAATGAACTGTCCCCTGATCACCATGTATCCACTGTTGTAAGGAAATCCTTTTTCCTTGCACAGTTTATTTCTACAGAAATGTGCCCAGATCTAAGAATGTAATTGTTCCACAGTACTCGACACATATTAGGCCAATCGTTTAGTATAATGCCCCTTCGGTATGTACCTGTCCAAACACTTGTCACAACTGCAATGGCCACAACACTTTCTCTCTGAAAAAAATATGAAAGTCTAAATCATATAAACTATGCAGACCATCTCAACACCTTGTCCATCTTCTCAGTATCACACATGCTACTGAGAGGTGACCCTTGCCTTGTGTATAGAGCTTCAAGAGGCCCTGTTCTGTTAGACCTATTATGCATTTGCAAGTTCAATGTCATTATAAACACCCACTCAAGAGATCTGAACCTCTTTTGCAAAATAAATAAATAGTACATGCTGGAGGGATAGGTATGTATCACAGAGAATACTACCTTTATGGCATTGTCTTCCAATCCACATAAACCAAAGTACTTCCCTTAATCTATACAAGTGCAGTTTGGACAAATGGATGGGTAAACACAAATTCATCCCTAGTTTAGTATCCTTGTCCCTCATTGATAGGGAAAACATGTAAATGACGCAATATATAATTGTTCAGCCTACCTCTGATCCATTGTACTTGCATGCAAAATATAAGAGCTAAAAACGACCATGGAAATGTAATGCTAGGCTTCTTACTATCTTCTCATATCAATAGCCTAGTAAGTGGTTATGAACCTATGAACCTATAACCGAACAAAAATATTTGACCAGAATGAACAAAAAAAGTTTACAGGTATTTGTAAAAATATTATGCCATCTTGGGCAGTATGACATTGGTCTTGGGAGCAAGAATTTGTGAGTTTGAATCTCTGTAAAGCCACTGCCTGTGCTTTGAAGAGTTGGATAGGTATAATGGTTAATATTATTTCATAGACATGTGGTACAGGGTTTGATTCTTACCATTGAATGGAAATTGGCTAGGTTTAAAATGGCCTGCAAGGGCAGCTAGGTTAGAACTTGCCTATGAACCTAAGAAGAGTTTAATTTCTGAGATCAAGTTGCATCCAGCAGTGTAAAGCAGTGGTAATGCCAAATGGCAAAATAGAAAGTTGCATCAATGTGTCTGGATGGTTTGCAAAGTTCAAGGATGCAAACACTGATTTGCTTGAGGAAACTTATGAGACAGATACATGTACCTGAAGGGCTGCACAGATTTGGACTAGATGATTCAAATCAAATAACTCAGGTCACTAAAAATAACTGCTACAGCCATAAAATCCCAGGTGGCAAGTCCCCAAAGCAGAATCCAAACTGAAAGAATATGAAGACAGTGCAGTACAAGTCTGAAGATGTTCACATAAGCTTATCAGAACCTGACAATATAGTTCTGGTCCCAAAAGCCCAGGAAGGCTTCCAGCAACAAGGACATTCCTTACATCTGTGTTGAAACTGTTTCCCCACCCCCTCCCTATTCTTGGTTGTAGTTTAAATTTGGTGGCTTTTGCAGTGCCCGCCCCACTGTAGATTTGATCTAAGACACTCCCCCAGGACATCTCTTTACCGCATTCTACCTAATAAACCCTTTCTGCACTTGCTTTTAGTCCTTTTTAATTTAATTACATTTTTTCAAACTGTGTGTGGACTAATATTGCTACATATTCAAGTGTGCCAGCTTGCACTGCATGAGAATTGTATTTACTACTGCTTTTGCTACTTTTCTTAACAAAAAAAAAAAAAAAAATTCTGCTTTTACTGTACTTGTGTTTCTTCCTACTTTATTTTGCTTTTGCGTCATCTTAAAAGTTCTCAATTGTATTTATTACTGCTTGGTGTAACTCATTCTAAGCCTTTTAGTTTAAACACTTGGGCTTCAGACCAGTTGTTTTACATTGAGAGGGTTTGTGGTCTGCACTGTAGTGGCAGAACAGGTAGCTTACATCCTTCTAAGTTGGGAACTGCTGATTGAGGGCTCAGTGTCTGTTATTCTAAAAGTATATTAATTCTGGTTTAAGCACTTGGGATTTCAGGCCAGTTATTTTACATTAAGAGGGTTCGTGGTCTGCACTCTTGTGGGAGGAGAGGCTGGACTCTGCCCTTCTGAGCTGGGAATTTCTGGTTGAAGGCTTATAGTGCATGCATATCTGAATTTCTTCTTACTGAAATTGGTACACCTTGTTTGCTGTAGCATAGACTAGATCCAGGCCTGCTGAATCTAGCTTTGTTTGTATAACTTGAGCACTAATCCAGGCATTATTTAAAATATTCACTTGTATTTATTACTGCTTGGTAGTAACTTGGTTAAAGTGTAGCTATCATTCTAAGTCTTTTGGATTAAGCACTTGGGCTTCAGACCAGTTGTTCTACATTAGGAAGGTTTGTGGCATGCACTGTGGTGGCAGGACAGGTAGCTTTCATCCTTCTAAGTTGGGAACTGCTGATTGAGAGCTCAGTGTCTGTTATTCTTAAAGTGTATTAGCTCTGGTTTAAGCACTTGGGCTTCAGGCCAGTTATTTTACATTAAGAAGGTTCGTGGTCTGCACTCTTGTGGGAGGAGAGGCTGGACTCTGCCCTTCTGAGCTGGGAATTTCTGGTTAAAGGCTTATAGTGCCTGCATATTTGAACTATTTCTTACTGTAATTGGTACACCTTGTTTGCTGTAGCATAGACTAGATCCAGGCCTGCTGAATCTAGCTTTGTTTGTATGCTTGTTATTTCCCTGGAACACTAATTCCACCTAAAACACGGCTTTTCAGCGCTTCTGTGGATCCCTAGTGATATCTGCATTGCTTACTGTACTTATTTCCTTGCTTCGCTTGAAAGAAAGTTACTGTTTGTCGTTTTTACATTTAAGTTACCTGTAACACATTGCACTTGTTACCTGGCACTTGCTCACTAAAGCAATTATAAGTCAGCACTAAAAATTAAAAGCACTACACCCTCACTCCCCATTGGCCCTTGTTTTCAATTATAAAGGAATTCCCAATATTATTCTAGCATGTCCAAAGGTCAGTAGTCAATCTCCTCTCCGGTCCAGCTGGTGAATATGGGAATCTTGAGGCAATGTTACAACTGCCTTATGTACACAGACAACCCTCTCCTCCTCCCAACAAATTCCAGCACATGTGAGAGATGCAACCATATAGCCAAACTGGAGGCTAAGCTCTCTCAACTCAGTACTGGCATAACCAGTCAGGAGGAGAAGGAAACTACACTCACTACAATTCCAGTCTCACATAGACCTACCACGACAGCAAACCAAACACATAATCAAACAAAAACATACTCAGAGGCTCTAAATAAAGATCTGCCTAAGCAGCAGAGACCTCCAAAGCAGACACCCAAGCAACCGCTACCCCAAAACAAAACACGTGCAACACATATCTCACAAAGCCAGTGTGCCGAACAGTCACAGCCCTTCAGGCTAAACAACACACCTGATACACTTGTAATAGGTGACTCTATCATCAGGCACACTGACGTCCCGCTCACCAGGCTGAACAAGGAGAAGGTCACGGTGAGCAGCCTGTCTGGTGCTAGGATCCGCCACATAACACAAGCACTCAGGTCACTCTAAGGCAAGTACAAATATGACTCAGTCATTGTCCATGCTGGTGTGAATGACCTGAGACGTACTTCCCTGGACTACATGAAAAGAGACATAGAGGAGCTCTCTGAGCATGTAGCCCAGGCTGGTATGACCCTGACCTTGAGTAGCATCTTACCCTCACCAAGAATGATGCCACAATATGAAGACAAGATGATCAATTTCAACATTTGGCTTAAGTATTGGTGTCATTCAAAGGGGATCCAATGCCTGTCAGCTTGGGATGATATGCACGACAAGCCACCGATGCTTTGCTAGGGACGGCTTGCACCTGTCACCCCTGGGCTTTCAGATATTGACAAAGGCTCTTGCTACCCCCATAGTGCCTTTTTTAGGCAAGGCTCAAAAGACAAACCCACCTCCATAGGTATCACAAGGGATAAGAAACTAAGAGTAATGCTACTCAACGCCAGAAGTCTAAACCTCAAGATGCACGCACTCGAAACTCTCCTTAGCATGGAGAACATCGATATCTGTGCAGTAACAGAAACCTGGTTCAGGACTCACGAGAGCACCCCAGCACTACCAGGTTATACCTCATACCATGCTTTTCGGCCCCAAAACTTGGACCGAACCACAAAAGGAGGGGGAGTATCGATATACTTCAAAGATACCCACACCTCCAGGTTGGTGGCAAAGCATGAAGCATCAGAGACTATCCATGTGCATAAACAGTGGGTAAAACTGCCTTCCAGTTTATAGCCTGCTACAGACCACCCTCCCAAACCCAGGAACCCCACTCGGCCTTCCTGAGAACACTGGAAAATATGAAGGTCTCTCCAAACACCATTATATTGGGCGACTTCAACTACCCAAACATAGATTGGGAGCATTACTCTAGCTCCAACACCCTTGCCCAAAGGTTCCTAGAATTCATAAACTCAAATGCTATGGAACAACTTGTTACCACTCCCACAAGAGGGGAAAACATACTGGACCTGATCATCACCAACATGGGGACTCTATGCTCCAGACCAGAAGTGTATCCCTCACTGGTAAGATCAGACCATAAACTGATCTCACTGGATATTCACATCCCGACCCCACCCCCTGCCCAGAAATTCACAGTGAAAAACTTCTCTAAAGCAAATTTCACACTCCTCAAAACCGAGGTGGAATCCTTCAAAGCCCCGGGCCTGTGGAAAATATGGCCCAGACCGCAGAATCCTTTATAAATGCATTCTATGAACACCTTCAGGAATGCATGGATCATGCAATCCCAAATAAAACCAAGACCCAATCCTCAAAAGGCAGACGACCTGTCTGGTGGACCCCAGCCATAAACAAACTATACAATAGAAGGAGGAAGCTACTACATGATAGAGCAAAATCCCAAAAAGGGAAGGCATCTCTGATCAGTATTAGCAAAAAACTAAGGGCACTCATGAAATCGTCAAAGGCCAGCTTCGAGAGAAATATTGCACAGGACACTAAGGATAATCACAAGGCTTTCTTTAGTTATGTTAGGAACCTGGGTGGGAATTCCCAGATATGCTCAGAATTAGTCCAAAATGACAAAAAATACACCAAACCCACAGACATTGCCAACATCCTAGCTGGCAGGTTCAGCGCAAACTTCTCCCCCCCCCTCCCCACCAAAAGGGCAAATATCTATCCCAGCAGAGTGCTGCCCCCCTGACATCTCAGATGCTCAGGTGGGAGCCGCCCTCTCCAAAGCAAAAAACACAGCATCAATGGGACCAGACGGTGTCCCAGGCTGCGTCCTACATGAACTCCAAGAAGAGCTAAACCCAAACATAAAACTACTGTTCAATCTCAGCCTTACTACAGGATATGTACCCAAAGAGTGGCGTACAACAACAGTGGTCCCTCTCCACAAAGGTGGTGCCTCAACAGACCCTGGAAACTATCGCCCCATAAGCCTGACTAGCTTGGTCTGCAAAGCTATGGAAAGGATCATCATGGACCTCATAAATAAAGATATTGGGGACCTACAGACACTGGATCCTACCCAGTTCGGCTTTGTAAGGGCAGATCCTGCCTCTTAAACCTGGTTGACTTCTTTGAAACTGTCACCAAGGCCATTGACAAAGGGAAGGTGGTCCACACAGCCTATCTGGACCTCGCAAATGCTTTCGATACAATACCCCACTCGGGCATTATAGATAAGCTCACCAGCTTAAATATAAACCCCTATGTCACTAGATGGGTTGCAAACTGGCTCAAGGACAGAACCCACATGGTTAGAATTGCTGGAGCCATGTCAGACTCCAAACCAGTTACAAGTGGCGTCCCACAAGGCTCAGTCCTGGGACCTCTCTTGTTTGGTATATATTTCTCGGAGGTACAGGCCAACACAGAAGGACTGTGGCTGACCAAGTTCGCAGATGACTGCAAACTGGGCGCCATAATCGACTCTCCAGCCGACACAAGCATCCTCCAAAAGGGCCTCATAGAAACAGACAACTGGTGCCAGAGCCATGGCCTCAAGCTAAACGCCAAAAGTGTATAGTCATCCCCTTTGGCAAAAACAAAGTGCCCACAAATTACCACATAGGTGGTAATCCATTAAGTACAGAAGAAGTAATTAGGGACCTGGGGACCCAAGTTGATAGCAATCTCTCATTTGACAACCACGTGGCCAAAGTGGTTAGAAAAACATTTTATATAGCCCACCTAATCATGAAGGGATTCACATCTAGATTAGGGGAGGTCATCGTGCCTCTTTACTCATCCCTCATCAGGCCCATAATCGAGTACAATGCCCCTTTTGGGATGTACCTTACCAAACACCTGCAGCAACTGGAAAGACCCCAAAAGTACCTCACCAAGAGGATCAAAGGGCTCAAACAGATGCCATATGCTGCCCGGTTAAAGAAACTCCAGCTCTACTCAGTGGCATACCGCCTGCTCAGAGGTGACCTGTGCCTGACGTATAAGGCCATGTCCAACCCGGAATTAAGGGACATGCTGCACCTCAAAAAATCCAAATCCCATCGAGCTACACGCTCGAGAGACTTGAACCTCAGCACTGAAATAAATAGGACATGCTGGAGGGACAGATTCATAACCCCTTCGCTCTGGAATAAAATCCCAGTCCAGGTTAGGCAGAGTCCCTCATTGATTCTCTTCAAGAGGAGTCTTGATGAGTGGATGGGAGATCGTAGGTTTACCCCGGGTATCACTTCTGTGTCACTGTTAGACAGAGGCACAGTATACTAACCTCGAAAAAGGGCATAGCAAAATTAATTTAAAATGGGTGGCGAAAGCCAAACACACTCTGGCTAGGCTTATAAATGCCCTAGTGCAGATAGCCTAGTATGAACCTATGAACCTATGACAAGTGCAGCCCAATGAACCTGGGCCAAGGAGTTGACAACCAAGTGAGAACCAGCTGGTAAAAGTATACTAAAATTAGGCTGCAAACTGAAAATTGCCAGCAAAACAACAAGAAGGCCAGAACACACTGGAAGTTGCAGAAAGCATGCAGCTAAGCAGACAGTTGCTGCTATCAAGCCAAATCTTGGTTTTCAAAGGATCAAACTAGTAAGATTTTCTTTTTCTTAAAGAAAGATATACAGAGCTTCAGGTACCAAAAGTGAAAGCTGGACAAACTATTTCATTGACCTTCTTAAGAAATGAAGATAAAAAAGATAAATGAAAGACATGTACAATTGTAATATTGTGTTCCAAAGGCCATATTTCTGACTTTTGTGTTCAGAAAATTATACTTCAGAAGTTTGTTTAATAGTAAAGGATATTCCTTTGGAGTATTGACAAAGAACCCTGTTTTAATGTAATCATTATTATCTTATTTTACTCTCATTCAGATAGCCTTCATGCAGCTATTCATCTGCTAAAATGGACTCAGAGAAATCAATGTCCTGCTTTTATACAGGTCCATGCATTTATTGCTGCATGTACAATATGGGGGAAAAAGTAATATAAAACATGAAAACATATGACATTTATCTTTAAGTAATATATGTTCATAATCCATTGTGTTAAAGTTATTTAGAATATGCAGATATATTTAAGGAAATGCTTGCAAATAAATAAATGTTATTGAGTGCTACTCTGTGTGACAAAGTCTACAAAACATTTCCATAGTGTTTAAATACAGGCAATAGCAAATGTAAATTAGTTGATTAAAGGAAACAGGCTGGTATGAAGCGCCTTTTTAAAAAGGAAACAAATATTATGCAGTTAGAAGTTTATATTAGTCTTGTTGTCTAGACAACATTGGATTTTATTTAAAGGAAATGGTACAGGTTGTACAGACTGTTGCTCTTACAATAATCACCTGCTCTTTTTCAACCAATGATTACCTGTAATTATGCTTTTTCAGTGCTATTATTCTAATAGGCTGCCATGCAGCAGAGAGGAGGTGTGCAAAATCCAGGGCTACTTTTATAGATGGACTCATAGAACACTTAATATAGCTCTATTTTTGAATTACCTGCTTCGAGCCTTTTGAAGTCTGTGTTACTGCAAATCCTGAATATGAGATATGCAGTGTTTATGGGGCTGAGATTGATCAGGAGGTTGAAAAGGGGTCTTTATTATAAGCACAGCACTGTTCTGTTATAACAAATGAATAGCCTTGCTAAAAGGTATGATGTGGACCATGTCTGCAATTTACCAGCTACGTTACTAACAACAAAGCAAAGCACTCCACAATTACATACAGTTCACCTCGCTTGTTTTTCCTGTATTCCTCAATACCTGCAGTACATTTTCATAAGAACCATACACATGGTATTTCTCGTAAGATGATTTTTTAAACATCTTTATCTTAGATAATCCTGCTGAGATACATTATCAGGTTGGAAATGTACGCCTATTATTGCCATTTTCACTGCTAATGCAGTATAAAACTGTGGTAATGTGTTTTTAGTTGCAGCACAGCCTTAAAATGCTGCAGATTTTGGACCTGAACATTTGTGGCTTAATTCCCACAGCTCTGCTTTTGTAAGGTAGCTTTACTGGATGTTATAAAATATGTTATTAATGAAATATTTTGCTAGGTATATGAATATATGTTATTTATTCTTTATTAGCAATGAATGCAGCTTTGCAATTTGTATAGATGCTATCATACTTCAAAATATTCAAACGGGAAACAAAAAATAGTAAAGTACAAACACAAGATTTAAAGGAGATAAAACAATGGGATTAAGTTATGTATGGAATTGTGTTTTAAAATATCAACACTACTTTTAGAGGCTATTGGAGGAACTGCTTGTAAGAAGAATCATATAGAATATATTGACCTTACTACTGCTTATTTGTGTAGGAATACTATAAGTCATTGGTTTTTAAGTCCCCACAATGAAAACATCATGTTTGACATTATAACATGTATTTATCACATGCATAAAATTAACCCATTAATACTTTGTGAGATCAATAAACTATGCATGCATCCTACAAAATAAAACAATACAGAAGTGTAGTTAGTATTTTAACCCTGTTGCTGAACTTAGATCTGAAGCTTTTTGGAAAATAAGGACTACAGCCTCATGTTAACAAAAACACTTTGGTTTTTGAAGAATGTAGCTACTCCTGCAGTGGCCTTGGAATTAGTGTATATACAGTTTAGAGTGGCTCTAGGTCATGGATCCCCTCCTCATTTGTTGGTATTTGCTTAAATTAGATTTTTTTTTCATTTTTTTCTTATCCATTTGCTTTTTTGAAGGACATAATTTCAGAATATTATATTTGCAGAAACAAAATGATCTTCCTTCCCACACTATATATTGCTTGCTTGTCCTAGTGAGGGCTGCGGTGGTAACAACTTGAGTAAGGTAAACTGCACTTCCCTCTCCCTAATAACAGTTTCCAGTACATCTCATTGGATCCCCAGGTAAACTGAGAGTTACAATCACACCAATGTGTTTTAGGGTTGCACTAGGTCTCCTACCTCTGGGTTGTGTCTGGCATTGTCCCATGGGATACACCCACAAGGCATCCTCACCAGGAGTCCAAATTGCCTAAATTAACTTCTCTCAGAGTGTAGGAGCAGTGACTTATTCCAAGGCCCAAAAGGAATGTTAAGTTCCTTGCACTCTTCCAAAGGTGAACCCAGCTGCCCTGTAAAAGTCTTTCATTTCTGCTGCTTGTATCATGACCTACTCCTTTTGGTCACTAACCAAAGGTCAAGAGTATTGATAAAGATGGGGTAGCAGACTGAGCTGTAAAGTAAAAGCACCACTGTATGATTCATCTCTTACTTTCCACCTCCATCAGGTTCAATGCCTTCATTAGTGCCACTGCTGTATCAAACCACTTGGTGAATTTCTCATTTCCCCTCATTCTCACTTGTAAAAACATCACTCACAATTACTTAAACTACTTTACATGAGGTAGCTGCTCCTCCCTTAAATGGAGAGAGCAATCCACTCTTTTTTGGCAGAGAGCCATGACATCTGATTTGGAGGCACTGATTTTCATCTAAATTACTTCATAGTTAGCAGCAAAGTATTCTAGCACAAATGTTGGAAATTATAGTGGCCAGAGGCTAACTAGCCATCATTATTTGCAAACACCAAAGATGTGGCCTTCACATCTTCAAGATGGATATTTTACAGATTTTGGCTTCACCTTGATACCTTTTCCATACAAATTACAAATGGAGAAGGAGACAGTGACTACCCGTACACTTGACAGACTCCTATGCTCAGCTTGAAAACATTAAACTTCATAGATAATATTGTGAAAAATGCTTAACTACAACAAATTCTATTCTTCTAATACTTTAAAATGTAGTCTGAAAAATATATTTGCAGATATAGAAATAGAAACAAACCAAGAAGAAACTATGCAGTGTAGAGGGTGTGATGTTCACTTCCTAAATTATGTTATGCACTTAGTTCACTTAATACAAATCTAACTGTAAAATATACTATAAAACGTGTGCAACAAAATAATCAAATAGAAAATAGTAAGTAGTCCAAAGCTGAGTTAAAAATGGAATATCCTTTATTGAAAACACACAAACAAGCAATCCTAGCTGAGTATAATGAAAAGCATCAAAAACATTCCTTATATATAATCAGGTTGTTTGGAGCAAGGGGGTAGTCACAGACAGTGGTTCTGTTAAGAGCAATAAAAGCATTAAAAACATTCCTTTAGCCAAGACCCCCCTCCCTCGTAACACCATAGTGCAATCAGAGACTGTGCTAACTAAAACTGAATCTAGAAAGCTACAGACAAATTACAATCCAAGACCAGTTTATTAACATGTTACATAGGTTAACCAACTAATCAGAACTTTATTAATTAAGAAACTAACTAAAAATGACTAACTGACTAACAAAAAGATCTGCCAATAGACATCTACCAGAATAAATATTAATAAATATAAAACTTTTAACAAAGATTGCTTTCGTACCAAATAAATATTTCATCAGGTTTGTGTGTCAAAAACTCTTTTAAGTCTGTTTAGCATTCCCCCACATAAAATGCTTCACAGTCATTGCAGCTAGCTCTGTAAACCACCTGCATTTGGTTTTAACAATTTTCTTTAAATACGGGCAGACAAACATGTCTCCCTCCTGTATGTGCTGACAAAAGACACACTTATTGGTGCATGTATCGTGGTCTGGGCCAACCCTCAACCAATTCTGATGTTCCTGGCTTTCCAGTACACAAGGGAAGGAGATACTCCAAGGATGTCCATTAAATGTGAACTTTCAGTAATTTTGGCCCATTTCTCTCTAATAATATTAACGATGTAGTAGTCAACAGTAAAAGTCAAGATACAACTGTCTTTAGATTTGTTGTCCATGGATTTCTTTAATACCCTCCTCTAAGGCCTGTTAAGTGTTGGTGCATTTGTACTTTTTAGTTCAATTATAGGTTCCAAAATGCTTGTTAACATATTACTTCCATATCCCCTCATCAAAAAATAATTTTCAAGTTCATTTAGGTTCTTAAGGAAGGGTTCCACTTTTGTGGTGATCCTAGCCAACCTGTAGACCTGGGACTTAACAGCATTATATTTCATCCTGGTGGGATGGAGACTCTTATTATGTAGCAGGAGGTTTACTCTGGTAGGTTTTCTGTAAAGATCTGTGTAAATTTTACCTTGGTCCAAGTCTTTAGTAATCTGCATATCTAAGAAGACTGCCGAGGTGAGTCTGTGGGAAGAGGTAAATTGCAGGAAGCTGGTGATTTGATTCAGATAGCTGATAAAGTCTTCTAATTTAGCACTGTCTTCTTTCCACACAATAAAAATATCATCAATAAAGGGCAGATACACAGTGATGTGTTGCATGTATTCTCTGTTATAAATGTAATCCTCCTCCCACTTGCCTAGGGCTATGTTGGCTAGGCTAGGGGCCATATCTGCCCTCATAGCTGTGCCAGTCTTTTGTTTATAGTAATTTCCATTAAAAGTAAAGAAATTGTACCATATCTAAAAATGTACCTGTTCTTTCATGTTGTGCTGGCATGCCATTTTTTCCTGTAAGAATCAATCACTGTTTCAATACAATAATTATGTGGAAGTACAGTATATAATAATCCGATATCTATTGTTAATAAAATACTATCAACATCAACTATAACATTTTTTATTTTCCTTAAAAAATCATTACAGTCTTTTATGTGTGAGATGTTCTTCTCAGCTAGAGGTTGTAACAAAAAATACAGGTAGATGGCAGTAGCTTCGGTCAGGGTTCCCCCACCTGCAACCACTGTCCTGTAAGGAGGGTTTCAATATTTTTATGTGGCTTAGGGATTCCAAAGAATTTAGGCAAGCATGGGGAAAGTGTCTGTAAATTGTCAAGATACAGAAATAGAGAACAGATGTAATGTCTCATGCCTACAGGCATCTATTATGAATATCCAATATATAATAAATAATGAAAAGCAAAAAGATAATTTATGTTTATCTTCTGTTAATTGCAGTTTCCCCAAAAGAAGGCATTTGAGTAATATATTTATTAGATAAGTTTTCCAATCAGTAGGGAGGATTTAATAAAGCTAACACAGTGTTTCGGACACAGGCGTGGGAAACTTCAGTAAGCGTTGTGTAGAGGCCTGCACCCCTGTGGACACCATGTAAACATTGTGGCATGCTAAATGACTGCACAAGCAGCCAATTAGCATTCAAATAAAACAGGAAAAGAGGCTGGAGTGATTTAAAATGGTAGAAAGCAACTGTGCATGCTCCTTGCTGCTGTTCCATCTGTATTCAAAAACTTTTCTAATGCAGACACGGAACCATGCCTCTAAACCTCTTAGCACTACAGCTTCTGGACAAAGCCTGACAAAATGGGGGATAAAAGGCACAAAAATAGGGATACATTTTAAATATTGCTCATATAAACTTAGAAAGTTGCTAGAACAGGGTTTGTGCTAACATGCCTTTTTCAAAGGATTTGAAATTTGAAACTCAAATGTGTGTCATTATTTAGTTACTTTGATCCTCAGATCATCCCAGTGGTTTGCCAGAAAATCACAAACTTTATGAGGAACAGATCAAAAATATGAGGCAAAAATCTGTCTGGACAGTTGAGAGTTATGTACAAAACTGCACTACAGGACATACCACTCAACCTCTTAGGGCAAGACATCTGGACAAAGCCATAAATAATGGATGAGAAAAGGGGCCAGAAATAGGGACACTCTTTAAATATTGCTCTTACAAACTTAGAAAATTGATAGAACAAAAGGTTTGCAGCAAATGTAATATCCGTTCTGCGTTCAACATTCTTCTCCCCTTCAGTTTCCTTAGCTACACTTTTGCCTTTTCATGTAGATTTAGGGATTTAGGGCTGTCAACATGGTAAAGATGAAAATTAGGTGTGAACTCATTAGAATTGCTGAATCCCAAAAAGTTGGATCCATGTAGGGATTTTTCACATCGTGTAAGCACTCCCTCTTTGTTTGTGTTGTTGGGATGGCAACTGTGATTGTTGATATCAGATGGGTGTGTCAGGCCAGATGGATGGCAACTGTGATCGTTTACATCAGGTGGGTGTGCCAGGTTAGAGGGATAGCAACTGTGATTGCTTACATCACGTGGGTGTGTCAGGTTAGACTTACAAAGTGTTATATTTAGGTCTGTCAAGTTTGGAAATGCAAGTAAGTAGTGCACAATAAGCTTCTGTTTCATTAACTTCCAACCTCTTCTTCATTTGTCGGCAAATTGTGTTTTCTCTGTTATTTTTGTACTATTATATATTATAGAAGAAAACGAATAAAAAAGGGAGAAATATTTGAAATGAGGAAAAACAACCTATAACATATACACAGTAGAAAATGTTAGTACACATGAGCATGTCTGCATAGGTCTGGATATGAACTCTCACTCCAATGCACGTTCAGAACACAGTAAGGGTGCTTTATCCCTCATTGCCACACAAACATCTTTGCACCAAAGAACTGAAGTCAATCTTTACACAACCAGCTACAACAGAATGTACACTGATATCAAACCATAGAAATGTTATTTTCACATATGTATTTTGACATAAGTGCACAACCTGTTATGATTATCACTTGCATATTTATAGCTCTGTCTTGCCTTTCTGTGTTTCCTGGTCATTCATCAGTTATCTGCCCAGTACTCTGAGACATAGTGGTCTGTTAGCCATGCTATATCATTGTCCTTAAAATGTGTGAGGATATTAACTGGCAATATTTATTTATTTATTGACATTTGTTAACCAGGTTAGTCCATCTGGGCTAGTAGCCCATTTTCAGTGGAGACCCGAGGAGAAAAGCTCCAGTTATAAAAACAATTTGCAGTATATAAAAAAAAAAATCACACTCCAAGATAAGTACAGTTACCAATACAGTAGGTCAAAAAAGATAAAAGTAGTGAGAAGAATACAGAATAAAAATATACAAGCAGCATTACACATAAACAGCAAAATCAACAGCAAAATTTGAGCTATCAGTATTTAGAGATTGCATTATAATATAATATGATTTGCCAACAACCGAAGGCTTGGTTGGATGGCACAAACAAGCATAGACTGCTCTTTTGTGGGGGGGGGGGGTAAAGGTGAGTTACTCTTATGGCGCATACAAGGGTACAACTGTTCTGCTGAGGGGGAACAAATCTGAGTTACTGTTATGTCACATACAAGCATAGACTGTTGTTTTGGTGCAAGCAAAGGTGATTTGCTGTTATGGCACAAACAAGGACATGTTGCTCTTGTTAATCTTCTTGTTTTGCATCCTGCCTGTTGTTTGATAATGTGAGGGTTGTGAAGTCAGAAACTGCAATGTTTATCATTATTTTCTAACTTCTCTCTTCAATGATTTTGTTGTACAAATGTATGGTGCTAAACTGAGGGCATGCAGTGATCATCAGTACTTTTGAGTGGTATGACTGTGTGAATCTTTGATGCCTGAAGCCTACTATTTACTAATGGATACATATAAGTCAAATAAGTATCTGCTGCTACATGTTACGGTAATGCTTGTACAAATCTCCCACCTTTTACTTGCTTACTGTAACAACTGGTGAAATACAAGAATATTCCATAATATTATTAAACAATACACTCCAGGTTCAGGACTTATATTGTAAATGCAGCGGTTGCCACAGTGTTAGTCTGGGGCTGACTCTATCTGATGCAAGCAATACACAGATAATATATGGGAAGGTAAAGGTTGTGTGAGTTGCCTGGCATCAATGTTGCTATATGTATGTGAGTAGGAGGAATGTTTTTTTGCCCCTAGGTGGTGAGCAAGTGTGCTATGCATTGTCTCTTAGCCAGTGCAAGGACATACTGAGTATGCCTATGTCTGCCTACACCCAAAGGTAGCTACTGGTTCCATCTCTGATTCCTCACCTGTGTGTGGCTGTGGTGACCTTGGCATTGGTGTAGGGATGTGTGCCCCTTCCTCTTGCTGATCGTGGTGAAGCTGTTTTCTCAGGATTATGTTGTGTAGCATGGCACATACTGTGAAGATTTCTGTACATGTCCATGGATTGTACTGCAGGGCTCCCCCAGATATATCTAGGCTCCAGATCCATCACTTTTGCAGGCCAAACACATGCTCCATGACATTTCTGATTTGAGAGTGTGCATTATTATGGCATTCTTCCGTGGGTGTGTGTGCATTTCTGATGTGTGTTATCAGCCATGGTTAGACTGCATAGCCTGCATCCCACAGTAGATGACCATGTGTTATATCCCCCCCTAGAAAACATCTGGTACAGTTGGGAGGTGTGCCAGATATGCGAGTTGTGGTAACTTCCAGGGTAGCCAGCACACATGTTCAATATGATTGCTTTGGCATTACACATGGCTTGGCAATTGATAGAGTGATACCCCTTTCTGTTAATGTAGAGCCTAACTTGTTCTCCAAGTGGTACTTTCATTTCTACATGAGTGCAATCTATGGCACCTAATACTGCAGGGTAGTGCACTACCTGCTACAACTGTTGCATTTTTCTGGCCCTCAGAACTATGGGGAAAATATATGTACTCACTGGCATGTTGGAGCACAGCATCCAGAAATTGGCGGAGGATCCTGGATGCTGATGCCTGTGACACCCCCAGCATGTACCCTGTTGGTCTCTGAAAGGTACCTGTAGCTAATATTTTAAGGGCTACACATATCTTAGTCTGAACTGGGATGGGTTCCCCTCGGTTGGCTCTGGCTCTGAGTTGAGGGTGCCAGATGTTTCAGAGTTCCTGTACTATGTCTCTGTCTACCCTGTAGCACTACAATGTCCACATCATGTAGGTTGTGATAAGTTAAATGTGGCCTGACAACTCTTCTCCTTCTCAGCCTAGGCCTATTGGCAGCAGCAGTAGCACTGGCTTCAGCCTCTTGCACATTCAAATGGATTAAAGCAATAGCAGGCCATAACATTCTGTCTGTGAAGACTTTCTTGTCTGAACACCAAACATTTTTACTTCTGCAGGAAAAACAGCATGGAGTCTACATAGATGCTTTATAGCTTGTTGAATAGCTCCACTGTGTTGGATTGGTTGATTAGCATGCACTTCAGCTGCCTATGCTGTAATTTGCATATTTGCAACACAGACAAAGACAGATACAATCCATTAATAATATACACTATTATAAAAAGGCAAATATGTAGCTAGCCAAAATGATGGTGAGGAGAGTTGTATATGTTTGAAGATTGCCATACAGGAGGATTGATAGGGGTTCTTGTAGAGGGTCTGCTGTTCCTTCTCCACCTGGTGCAAATGTCACCTCCAGTGCCACTCAACATATGTTTAGGGCCATCATGGAGGCACAGGCACATTCCCATAGGTGCTCCAGACAAATGCTTAGGGTTTTGAATGTGGTACAGTCTGACATGTGTGACTGCCTCCACCATGTTGCTGATTCACTGGATCAGATGAATGACAATTCAGAAGGAGGGGTGTCTGTGATGGACCTAGGGGTGACTGTCATGGAAGAGTAGTGGCTGTGATGGAACATCTGCTGGGAGGGGAACGGCATCCTCATGGGAGTAGGTCAGCCACATGATCTGCTGTCAGCCAATGTGGCAGTGACTGATCATGCTCCTACAGTGACAGAAGTTCCACTGCTCCATCAGTGAGTCTGCTATCCACACCCAGACTTGGCAGAATATGGGGTCATGGTCCTGGTGTCCCCTTGTAGGGAGCTCATCCAGCAGACATCATTCAAGTTCAGGTAACAGCACTGCAACTGACTATGGGTATTGACATGCCAGGGCAACTCCTAGCAGAGTCTTCTCTTTATTGGGGATGACAACAATGAACTGCCACCTCTACCATGCATGGCTCACACCTGTCAACAGGCCAAGATGTAGAGTGAGCACAGAACTTGGCTGTGTTCATGCAGACACTCACACAACAGTTTCACCTGGTGGACCTCTACAGACACACACACATATGACACTTACTCATTTCATCTCACTGGCCATTTCCTGTTTTATTCTAATGTATGCCTTCTTCATCTTCCTTTTTGTGTCAGCCTAGGCTTTCCAACCCCCCCCCCACACACACACACACAACATCCTGTATACGTCACGATAACTGTGCCATATGGCTGTTTTCTGTCTTTTGGATTCAGGGATTAAAGCTAAGTCTGATGCTCACGGTGCATAGCTAACTTAGTGCTTAGTATGTCTGCATCTGTGTTGTTGAACTGGTCATTGTACCTTTGACTTATATTTGCCTTTGAAAGTTAGACAGTTGATAGCATCAGACTTGCATAACATTATAGTGAATGCTTTTGTAAGGATGTTGATGTCAGAAACTGCAGCATATATCATTACTTTCTAACTTCACTCTTTAATGATCTTCCAGGGCCTATGTATGGTACACATCATAAGTCATGCCATCATATTCAGATCTTAGGATTGTATGACAGCACTGTGGTCAAACCTCATCAGAACATTATTACAGTATAATGCTCTCTTTTGCATGTACCTCTATAGACACATGCAGCAGCTGGAGAGACCACAGGGCTTTCTCAGGAAGATAACACAGGCCCTACAAATTATGCCATACTGTATGTGGATAGATTAAAAGCCATGTCACTGTCATCTGTCTGTATAGGATGAGGTGACATCTGCCTGGCCTCCAGGCCAGTGTCTGACCATGCCCTGGTGGGATGACTGCATATCCAGATATCTGATATAGCTGATGACATCAGCAGTGTCTGTTGAGAATATGGTAATAACACTGTTCAACATGCTGCAGTAAAAGGCTCTCTGTAATATCAAACAACAGCAGACACACAATTGACTGCAGTGGGAATAGAACCGCTACCTAAGTACACAGACTACAGAACACAGTACTTAACGTACGTGTCACAGCACAAGTCTGACTTTTTCCAGACTGCAGTTGAACTTATAGAACATTACATCAGCAGCCTGTGTGCGTGATAAAATGTTGGCAGGCCTACATAGGTTCATAGCTTCATAGGTTCATAAAAGGCTACTACCATAATGGGCCTAGGTTCGTAGGTTCATAGGAGGTTACTAGGCTAATGACCCTAAGGTCAAGCCTTCCCAAGTTGTACCATTGTTCCCTTATAGACCAAGATATGTAGTCCATATTTGCAAATCCATTATCAGACCTGGTTGACCATGTCTAAGAGTAACATAGGTGAAACCCCTGGGATACACCTACGACTTCCCATGCATTTCATCCAGTTATCCTTGAATAGGGTCATTGAGGAGCTCAGTTTCATGTGAATTGGTAGTTTGTAACATAGAAGTAGCAATCTCTGGGAGATAATATTTGTCTCTCCAGCATGTTCTGCTGATGTCACAGGCTAGGGGTCTGAATGGAGAGATGAAAAGTTAGCAAGCAAAGGGGAGTAGTAGTGTTGAAATTGAATTCATCCTCAAGTCTTGGTCAGTACCTTCATGAGGTGGACCCTGTTTTCTACACAATCTCACCAAGGCGAACACTGTTATATAGACTGTATTTATATAGCATATATCATGGACAGAATGAGGTCAAAAATTAAAAAAGATAGCTGGGTGCACAAGACCCAGGATAAAAAGTGCCCAATCCTGGTAGGTGCACTGGTTCCAGGACTGGAAAAAATGACACTGTAGAATCCTCAAAATATGGAAACATTCCTACAATGGGGTCAGGCCAGGCCCAGGGGGAGGATGCCCCCCCTATTGTAGAAGGAAGTAGCAGTTCACAAAAATCACAAAAAACTGATAGGCTCTGTTTGGTTTTCATGGTTCATGTTGGTGGACCTATAGTTAATGGCAAGAGAAGAAACAGGAAACTCTGACACAGTTAATTTGAGGAGTGGTAGGCCAGTGAGTTCTTATATGAGAGAGCAACAGATGAAAAAAATGTGCCACAGGAAGATGCAATAGAACATTCTATAGAATGCCCACAGGAAATGGAAAACAAAAAATGTGCCCTCAGTTTAGAAGAAAATGAGCTAAGAGGAGAGTTGCTTGACTTAACTCATTACAGCTGAGTCAGGGGTGTAGCTAGGATTTTCAAATTTGTACTCACAGCTCTCAAACTGCTACCCCCTCCCCAGCTAAGCTATGGCCATTCTCATAATTCACGGTTCGCTCTTTTAGTGTTGATGAAGAGGCATTCGCTGTAATGCCTCTTCAGTAATATAATATAGATTCACTCAAACTCGGTTCCTTGACTTGAAAATGAACCTGAAAGTCAGTTCTTTGAGAAATGCAGCATGGTAGTTGGGGTAGAGGATTCATGCTTTTGTTTTCTGTAACTAAGGTACAGGATTTGAGCTTGAGTACATTACTAACCACCTGCTACACCTAACTAGGGTGTTTCTGTCATTATTTAGCAACTTCAGCCTTCAGTGATTTTCTAGAAAATCACATAATTTATGAGGAACAGACAAAAAATATGGAGCAAAAATCTGGACATTCTGCAAAATTTGGACAGTTGAGAAGTATGCTACCTACCTACCACACACACACACACACACACACACACACACACACACACACACACACACACACACACACACACACACATCTCTCAACCTCTTAGAGCAACAAACCCATAAATAAAAATGAGGCAAAGGCCCAAAAATGACATTTTTTTAAATATTGCTCTTATAAACTTAGAAAGATAATAGAATAGTAGTAGGTCTTACATTAGTACGGATGTTCTGAAAGGTATGAAATCTGAAACTCAAATGTCTGCCATTATTTTCTAACTTCAGTCTTTAATGATTTGCCACTAATTTGCCAGAAAACCACAATTTTATGAAAAACGGACCAAAAATGTGATGCAAAAATATAAAATTGCCAGACAATACAGCTGGGAACCTGTCAAAGAAGGGACACCATTTTAATATGAGCACTGTTAACTTGAGCAGCTGACAAAATTAGAGACTCTACATGCATTTCTGAAATAAAAGTAATGTATAACTCTGATCATTACAGTTATTTATAATTGTAAACCCTCCACGTTTTCTTCCAAAATTGCTATTTTGCGGAGGGATTATTAGGGGGAGAGCAACATTTTGAGCCAAAATTGGGAACAGTTGAGAGGTTTGGATATTCATAATTCTATAAAGCGATTTATTTGCACATACCTCTCAACCTCTTAATGCTGGAAATCTGGACAAGGCCAAATATATTGGGGGAACATACAAACACTACTTAAAATTGATCTGGCATAAACTTAAGACAGTTGATAGAATAACAGGTCTTGCTTTAGCATGCATTTTTCTGAAGATTATGACATCTGAAACTTAACGTTGATCATTATTTAGTGACTTCATTCCTAAATGATTTGCCAGAAAAGTTTTATTTTGCATTTTACAGCACAAACACCAATAAATATTTGCTAAACAAAGCAATGCAGTCTCACAATGAAACTAGACTTAGCATTAAAACATTGCTGCCCTTGAAACTCACATTCATTGAAACAGCATTGAAACCCAATAATGACAAAACAGCCTAATTCAGAACATTTCCATCATAAAAGTCTACTCAAACTTCTACAGTCCACCAGTATCAGTAAATATGCACAATCTCTGAACTAGTAATCATCTACATAATTCCACATTAAAGAAATCTGTAACTAATGAAGAGGCTGCTGCTAGCAAACAACTTTATATTTCATGGTTTCATCTACAAATAAAGTGCCTGTTGCCCTTGAGGAATAAATCGTCTATGTTGCATTAAAAAAAAAAAATGATACACTAGTAATATTGCAGTAGGGAATGGATGGCAAACTGATAACAGGTTCATAGTTACTACTAGATATCTTCGCCAAAAAGGACTACAGTGTCCACCCCCTTTACAACACAGTACAGTATCAGCAATGCCTTCTGCATCAAAAGCAAGTACACTACCTGTTGTGCCATTAACAGTACAAGCAGACTCAGCATAAGCAGCACTAAACTTCAGTTCCCCTGCAGCTCTCAGCTCCTTGTAAAATGTACTCGACACTCAGTTGTATCTCTGAACTTTGCAGCACAAGAAATATGGAAAAAGCCAACATTTATTGGGGGGGGCAAAAGTACAAAAACCAGGGACACATTTTAAACATTGCTTGTATAATTTTGGAAAGTTGCTAGAATAAAATGCTGTGTTACCACCATGCATGTCTTGAACCCAGAACCATATGCACTACAGTCAGTGCAACATACCACTATGCTAAATCAGCAGTTTGAGAAATATAGGAAAAATATGTAGACTGAAACGTAATGGCTATCATTTAGATAGCTCTCAACCTCTTAGCACAAAAAACATGGACAAACAAAGCCAATAATGAGGGAATACAAATTCAGTTCTCACTTCACACCTTAGCACAAAAAACCTGGACAAACAACAAAAACAATAATGGGGGAATCTGTACATTTCCCCAACATTCAGTATAACAAAAAATATTTCTCCTGTTGCAGAAACTGGTGACCTGCAGAACAAGATCTGTGAAGTGTTAACAGTTCTTGGGCTGCAATGCTAGTTCTGACACCTCAGGAAGATCTTGGGCAGGGTGTGCCAGTGTTCATAGCATAGGACTAGAGATGACCATCTTTACAAAAGCCTGGATGCTTTGTAGTTTCTTTGGCTTGAGTTGTAAAATAACTCTGAATAGCTTATAAATGGCACTGAGAGGAATGTTTATGATCATCATTCAGGGATAAATTATCAGCACAAACAACAGCACTCAAATGTAGAATGTAGAAGAACAACAAAGCAGGATTCACCAAACTCGATTTATTCTCAAAGATACAAAAAAACTCTGACGTCTCGGCCTTCGCCTTCCAGGAGTATCTGGTCTTATTAAATGTGCAAAAGGAAATTTTAAAGCAGGAAAACTGCAGCACCAAGAACACATTAGTTTGGGACAAGAATGTGATATAAAAGAATTGATGAAGGATCAACAATAAAACATGAACAAATGAGAATAAAACTTTGTAAGGAGTACTTTAGAAGACTTAAATTAATCCTGAAACAGCGTTGACATGTAGGAACAAAATCCAAGCTGTAAACCCATTTGCTCTTCCTAATTTATAGTTTTGGAGTGATTGGCTGGCCCCAAAACATGTTAGATAGATTAGATAGGAAACATGTTGGATAGATTAGATAGGAAACAAGAAGGATTCTTCATACTCACCAAATGATTTATAAAAATAAGTGCATACCAAGATTATATATTCCCTGTTCCAAAGGAGGGATGGGCCTCCTTGAAAATGATTACATGTACAGATCTGCAATCGTGGGACTCCACGCATATCTGCTGACCTCACAAGACCCAAATGTAGTAAAAGTTTGGAAACATGAGGAGAATAAATCTAAGTTGTCTTCCCTGCTTAGGCTAGCAGAAGTATATCGGTGTCAAGCAGGAATGGAAATCAAACCCCAAGTGGATAAAAACCAGGTAGCAACTGAATGTACCAAAAAACAAAAGAAAGAATATAAGGAAATGTGGAAAACGCATAACTATATTTGCAAGTATAAAAAACTTCTGGAAGAACCTCATGTTGATTAGGAGCAAACACAGGAATGGTTGAGAGGCAAATTCAAACCAAGATATGAAAGGTTAATATTTGCGGCACAAGACAGTGGGCTATGTACATGTTGGTTTACAAAGCCCATTGAACATGTGGGAGAAACAGACAAATGTAGCTTTTGTAAAACAGAATTGGAAATAGTTGCACACCTCATTACTGATTGCAGCATACTAATTGCAGAAGGACTGTATACTGAAAGGCATAATAATGTGGCAAGACTGTTGCACTGAGGATTGTGCAAACATTATGGTATTGAAGTGACTGATAAACACTGGAAACATGAGCCACAAAGCATCATAGAAAATGATGAAGTCTACATCACATGGAGTCATCCATTGCCAACAGTTCAAAAGATAGATGCTAGAGCACCAGATATAGTGGTCCAAGAAAAGAAGATAAAAGTAGCATTGATCATTGAAATCACCACAGCCAGTGACTACAGTGTCCTGCATACAGAGAGACACAAAATCATAAAATATCAGGGTTTGCAAGCAGAAACTATAGCAATGTGGAATAAATATACCCAGATAGTTCCAATAGTTGTAGGAGCAATGGGTCTTATAAAAAAGAATCTACAATAGTATTTAGATATGTTAGCAATACATGTAACTCTGTATGAATTGCAGAAGGAGTCATTACTGGGCACATTGTGGGTGCTGCAAAGAGCATTTTTGGCTGACATCAAAGAGTGAAATAATACTAATTTCATGAATTCCAAAGACATGCATCTGGAGCATTTCTCCCCGGGCCTCTGCTGAAAACAGGCTCTGTGGAACCTAGTCGGACTTTCCCGGTCAACAAATGATAAATAAAATAAATAAAATAAATGAACTTTAATCATACTTTGACTTAGGAATGGGGCCATTCCTGTCATGGTATTAGAAAGCAAAAAGATTTGGAGAAATTAAAAAGAAATTTAACAATGACATGGAAAGGGGTTTGTCCTACATTTAGTTGAACTTGTAGTAACTCTAGAGAGTCTTACTGCTGAACCACTCTTGAGGTGTACTTGTCTTTCATGAAGATGTATACACCTCCTCCTTTGGTTCTTTCACATTCCTTTTGTAGCCTGAATGCGTTGAAGGGATTACAGGCCTTCATGGCTAGAGTACTCTCTGTGGCCCTAAACCATGCCCCTGTGGCTGTGCAAACTTCATCAGTTTTCTAAGTAAGAAGTGCCTCCATTGAGTGTAATTTCTGATATAGACTTCTAGCATTAACCAGCGTAACCCTGAGTTTATCTTTTGAGAATATTTTCACATCAGGAAGTTTGTTCTTATGATGTTGCCTAAAAAAGTCACTATGGGGGAGGCATGTACCTTGGCCAGTAACCAAAGAGCAAGAGGTGACTGATGAAGACCATCTCTGGCAAAGCAGCATGGTCTGTTGCCCATATCATCTCAGCCTGACAACTGCTGGATCCCACTGGAGTGGCACCAGTAGCTAAGCCAATTGTTGAAGTCGATAATTCTTTTATTTGTATTGAAGCATCATCCTGGGTGAAGATAGAATGCTGATTAGGGATATGGACATACGTGTCTGGGACACATAATCTGAGAGGTCAGTCATATCTCTCTTCCTATAGTGCAGTGAGGTACGGCTCAAGTCATTTACTCCATCAACAGAGGTGTATCTGTGGATGTTCTTATATACACTGCTGCAGTATTCTAACATATGGGATTCCCTGCTGTGAAAGCCCGACATTCGGCCAGTCTACCAAGGACTTCTATTGCTTTAAAGGTATGCCGAATGTCACCCAAATGCTGCTTGTATAGTGTAGGGCATAAAGGTGATGTTCAGGCCTACCAAAAACAGAACTTCTTTGCTGCCAATCTGAAATGTATGGTTTCATCATCAATCTGTTTACCTGCATTCATTTTCTGCCAGTTGAATGCATTTTTATTCTTCAGTGACTACCTACGCCTGTTTGCTGACTTGTTTGCAGTTGCAGATAAGTGCTGTGTTGGGGATTTTGTTCTTGCCTTTTTCTGATCCTTGAGGTTAATGCCATCCAGGAAGGGTAAATTCCAGTGTGGGAGACAGATTTCCCCATAAAGACTGCCATGATAAGTACCTTTTTTGTCTAGGAGATTCTCATGACCATATGTCTTGTTCTATTTCTCAGGCACTTGTCCAGAAAACTCTTCACAGTAGACATTCTTTCCTTTACTTGTATCTTGACAACCAGCATCTTAAGCTTCTCATTAATGCTACAATGGACAGAATCTCCCGCCCAGAGGGTCAGCTGTTAGGGAAGAAGAAGGTGAAAAAGGTACAACCAGAAACTTCTGCTTTCCAGCCTCTGCCAGGTGTTTCTCCTGAGGTTGTTAAAACCTGGAGGCTTGTCCAGCTGTGTTGTTGGATTTATGTGCCACAACCATGTTGAAGGCAGGTGAGGATCTGGCTTGCAGCACATATGAAGAGGCTTTGCAGGTGTCCTTCTCAGACATTTGGGGGAACCATGGTTGATTTTTTTCTGAGGACCTAGGGGAGTTCCTCAGTTTTTAGTTGAGGAAGAAGTTCCTACTACTGTTCTCAACTGTCATTCTGGATCTGAGCCTTCTCAGTTTTTTGGTGGGGATGTCTCCTTAAAAATAAACAATAAATTAAACATGTTTCTTCTGCTCCTAGGGATCCACAAAGTGAGTGGCAAGCCTTCACTCAGGAGCTATTTACTGCTTTAATGTCCTTAGAGCCTCCTCAAGGAGTTTTGGTTCCTACTCCTCCTTGGTCCTCTACTCCCCTTAAAAGGTCTAAATTCTTCTGATGACAAATTGGATTCTGATGATGATTCCCTGACTTATTCTATTCAAATTCCTTCTCCTCAAGTGGATCTTTTTCCTCCCCTCTGAACAGACAACTTCCTCTGTTTTGTGTCAGAGTCCCAGGTCCGCTGGTATGGAAGGTGGATGCCTCTCATTTTCTTGGAAGTGGATTTCTCGTTATGCACTCCCTTCCTCTCATTCTGAAAGTCCTGTTCAAAATTCAACAGGATGCTCCCAAAATCTTGTTGATGACTCCCTTTTGGCTCTGACAGCTGTTGTCTGACATTACCGAGTGTCTTTTACACCAGCATGTGGAGCACTATATTACCATATTCTCCTCCCCAGACACTGCTGATGTCATCATATATAAAGTGTTGTTTGACACACTCAAAATCAGACTTGAGCAGTGGTGTGTGCATTAAGTACTGTGGTCTGTAATTTGTGTACTTAGGTAGGGGGTCTATTTTCACTGTAGCCAACTTGGGTGGTGAGAGGTGTGGTCCAGCATTGCAGAGTGCCTTTTACACCAGCATGTGGAACACTGTTATTACCATATTCTCCTCCCCAGACACTACTGATGTTATCAGCTATAAAATGTTGTTTGACACACTCCAAGTCAGACTTAAGCAGTGGCACATGCATTAAGTACTGTGGTCTATAGTCTGTGTATTTGGATAGGTAGGGGTCTATTCTCATTGCAGTTAACTTCATGGGGTGTGTGTGAGTAATTCCCCCCTTTTCCCATTTTTTCTACATGGGGTTGGGGTATCGTGTTAACTGTCGCCAACTCTCTCGATTCAGTGCCACACTCCTGCCTTCTTCAACACTCATGCCTGACTGTTGCAGATCTTCTTTCACTCACTCCACCCACCTCTTTGCTGGATGTCCTCGCTTCCTCTCACCTTCTTCCTGTCTATCCCAAATCTTCCTCACCAGATTGTCTTCTGCTTTTCTCCACATATGCCCAAACCATCATCATCTTCTGTTCTTTTTGATCTTTTCTGCAATTGGAGCTACTTTGGCTTCTGCTCTTATGTCCTCATTTCTTCATCTGTCCCACAGTGTACATCATATCACCTTTCTCAGGCTCTTCATTTCAATCACCTCTAGCTTCTTTAACTGTTCTGCCTTTACTGCCCAGGTTTCTGTACCATACAGTAGTACTGGTCACACCACTGTGTTCTACACCTTACTTTTCAGCTTCTCAGCTTCTTTGGCATTCTTCTGTCATAGACTACACCTGATACTCTATGCCGGTTGGCTGCAGCTCCTCTGATTTTAGCTTTGACCATTTCATTCAGACTACCCTTCTCTTCAATTACTCCTCCCAGATACTTGAAGCTGTTTACCTGTTCCACTATCTTCCCTTCTATCTTTATTCTCATATTCTTCTGATTTCCCCAATTTGCTGCCATTACCACCATCATATCTTTGCTTAGCTTCATCCCATGTGCCTTCATATTTGCATTCCATTCTCCTACCCTTTGCTGAAGTTCTAGCTCAGAGTCTGCCTGTACTGCCACATCGTGTGCATACAACAGCTTTGTTGATCCATCCCCTTACACCTGTTTGCTAATGTAGTCCATCACCAGTATGAACAGCAGTGGGCTCAGAGCCGAACCCTGCTGTAAACCCACACCCACTGGGAATCCCTCTGTGAGGCCGAACACTGTTCGTAGTTAAGTCATTGGGTCCTTGTACATAGCCTGCACTAATTCTACCAATGTTTCTGGGACTTCAAACTACCACAGTACAGCACAGCTTTCTTGGGACCTTGTTATATGCTTTCTACAAGTCTAGGAATGCCCAGTTGGACTCTCTCCTAATCTCTAGCTTCTTCTCAAGTATCTGTCTCAATGCAAACATCAGGTCAATTGCGCTGCATCCTGATCTGAATCCAAACTGATCATCTCTCATCTCTCATCTTACATTTTACTACTCTGTATCCATTTATCAATCACCCTCTCCAGAACTTTCATGCAATGTGATAGGAGTTTGATGCCTCTGTACTGCCCACAGTTGTGGATGTCCTCTTTGTTCTTGTACACTGGCATGAGTATGCTTATTCCCAGTCATCTGGGATATGCCTTTCTCTCCACACTGCTGTTAGTACCCTCAGGAGCCATTCTCCCCTATCTCACCCAGCATCTTTATCATGTCTGCTGTGACTTCATCTGAGCCTGCTGCTTTCCCTGACTTCATCTTCCTTAGTGCTGTTTTTACTTCTTCTATGGTGGGGTCCTCTTCGTCTCTCATCATAGGCTATTTCTGGGGCAGTACAGCTTTGGTTGGGTTTTCTTCATTTAGAAGCTGCTGGAAATACTCCTTCCATCTGCCTTCGATGTCCTCTGGGCTGGTGAGCAAGTTGTTGCTGGCATCTCTTATGAAGGGCATCTGATTATCTTCTTTATCTTTCTGTCTTTGCCTTGCAACCTGATAGAGTTTCTTTGTGCCCTTTACTGAGTTACTTTTCAGAAGTTGGTAATGCCCTATTCTTTGCTATTGCAACTTCTTTCTTAGCTTCTTTGTTAGCCAACCAGTATTTCTCATACAGTTGTATTTTTTCTGGCAAATCACTGTTAAAATATTGAGGGTTGAAGTCGGAAAATAGTGACAGACATTTGGGTCTCTGACTTCGTACCCTTCTGACAAATCATAGGAATGCAAATCCTGTCAATCTATCAACTTTCTAAGTTTATAAGAGCAATATTTAATAGGTGTGTCCCTAGCATACCTCTCAACTGTTTAGATTTTCACAGAATGTCTGGCTTTTTGCCTTTTATTTCTAGCCTATTTCTCATAAACTTTGTTTTTTTGAGAAATCACTAGTATGATCTGAGGGTTAAAGTGACTAAATAATGACATGCCTTTGAGTTTCAGACTTCATGTCCTTCAGACAATTCATGCTAACATACATTCTGTTATTCTAGCAACTTTCTATGTTTATAAGAGCAATATTTAACGTGCCTTTGTCCCAACATTATGTCATGCTTTTTGTCCAGATTTCTTGTGGCAATAGGTTGACAGGTATGTTCCCTAGTTGTCACCCTTAATTGCCCCCACATTATGTATGGCTTTTGTCTCTATTTCATGCTCTAAGAGATAGACATGGTGATCAAAGTGACTAAATAGTAACATGGCTTTGGGTTTCAGACTTCATGTCCTCCAGACAATGCATGTTAACACAAATTCTGTTATTCCAGCAACTTTCTACATTTATAAAAGCAATATTTAATGTGTCCCTACATTTGGCCTTTTGTCCCCACATTATGTCATGCTTTGTCTAGAAATCTTGACCTAACAGGTGAGAGGTATGGTCTGCATTGCTTACAATGTGTTCAGTTCATTGGGGAACGTGACTGCAGAGCTGCTTTCTGCAAACCCAATGTTCCACCCATTTTCTAAATTTGTAAGAACAATATTTAAAAAGTGTCCCTATTTCTGGCCCCCTTTCTCCACCACATTATTGATGGCTTTGTCCAGATGTCTTGCCTAAGAGTCTGAGAAGTCTGCATGTTTTCCAGTGTGTACTGTCCATTGGGGGGCATGGCAGCAGAACTGTTTTCTGTAAACCTGGTGTTCTAGCCATTTTCTTAGTTGGTAAGAACAATACTTAAAAAATGTCCCTATTTCTGGCCCCCTTTTCCATCCATTATATATGGCTTTGTCCAGATCTCTTGCTCTAAGAGATTGAGAGCAGTGGCAGCTGGTGACTTCAAATCACAGGGGGGCTGCAGGAGACAGCTGAATGGGTGGGGTCAAGGGGAAGGGGTGTGGTCAACTAGAAAGGGGAGGAGCTATGCACAAAACCACAAAAACTAACTTTAATTAAATACGCTGCCCTGGGTGGCAAACCATCATTATGAAAGTCCAATCAAGACAAAAATAAGTGTAGAAGAATAAAAATATTTCAATGCATTGGCTGCATGACAGCTTACTTAATATCTAGATGGAAACAAAAGGTTGTGAGGCATGAAAAAATAACTTACTTTTTAAATACATTACTGGAATGCCAGTCAAAATCAAGTATAAGAAAAACCAGAAGCACTCAGCTCAAACCACTTCTCCTTGCACTGTAGTTCTAATTATAATATATTCAGCTTTATTAAAGTACCAAGTAACATGCTGAAAGTAGAAATCTCTGTGATGCCCCCACTTGTAAAAATGTTTCTTATCCAAAAAAGACCTGCTGCCTGACAACTTGTTTCATGGGGAAAACATGATCAAAGTAAAAAATGAAAAGCAAACAAGAAACAAGCTCAAGATACATTGCTTAAAGGATTACTGTACAGGTTATGGACCACACATGATTGGCATTCTGTTTAGTTTACGGGTAAAGTCTGTAGAGATGACTGGAAGTCTCCAACAAGTGTAATGAGCTTTTTAAAATAATGGAATCCTGTCCTTTAATACCCAAGGCTTATACATTATCTAGGCAAGTATTCTCTGCATGGCAACAACAGAAAGGCTTTCAATGTTGGCAATTCTTTAACAGTATGCTTATTAAAGCTTACTTGCATCTTACAATCTCAGACAAGCTTACCTTATGGTCATTAAAGCATTGCTACTTAAACACAGAGCAACAGGCACTTTGAGTAATAAGCATAAATCTGAGTAATAAGCATAAATCAACAGTACAAAAATATGACAGAAACCAGACCATTCTGCAAAATCAAGGACAGATGAAAAGCCACTGTAGTACTTATGCAGTGTGTCCTCCCCATCCAAGGTAGACACAACTACTCCTTGCCTTGCTTGGACACATCCAGAGTCACTACATGGGGGAGTGGGGTGCAAAAAGTATGTCACAATTTGAAATGTCTCTGGCTGACTGTGATGGCCCTGACACATTTGTCATACCTCTCAACCTCAAGAGCAAGAAATCTGGACAAAGCCATACACAGAAGTGGGACAAAGGCCCAAAAATAAGGCCAATTTTTAAATACTGCTCTAATAAACGTAGAAAGATAATAGAATAGGTCTTGCATTAGTATGAATTTTCTGAAGGGTATAAAATCTGAAACTCAAATGTCTGTCATTTTCTAACTTCAGTCTTTAGTGATTTGTCACTAATTTGCCAAAACACACAATTTTATGAAAAATGGACCAAAAATGTGATGCAAAAATATAAAATAGACACACAATACAGCTGGGAACCTGCCAAAGAAGGGACACTTTAATATTAGTACTGCTACCTTGAGCAGCTGACAAAATAAAAGAATCTACATGCATTTCAACTAAGTAATCTATAACTTTGATTATTACAGTTATTTCTTAATTGTAAACCCTCCATGTTTTCTTCCAAAATTGCTATTTTGTGGAGGGATTATTAGGGGGAAGAGCAACATTTTGAGCCAAAAATCGGGGACAGTTGAGAGGTTGGCTATGCCTAATTCTATAAAGCAATTTATTTGCATGTACCTCTCAACCTGTTAATGCAGTAAATCTGAACAAGGCCAAATATATTGGGGGCACATATAAACAGTACTAAAATTGCTCTTGTATAAATTGAGACAGTTGATAGAACAGCTCTTACTTTAACATGCATTTTTCTGAAGGTTATGAAGTCTGAAACTCAGTGTATCATTATTTAGTGACTTAATTCCTAAATGATTTGCCAGAAAACTACAAATTTTATGAAGAACAAACCAAAAATAAGAAGCAAAAATCTATTCATTCTTTGAAAATCTGGACAGTTGGGAGGTATAGTTCAGCTGGGCCTGTCTGAGTTTGCTGCCCTTCCCCCGACAAAATCATGGTTGAATGGAGCCTCTGCAGCCATTCCAATGAACCATTACTTGGCTATTTCACTCCATTTACCATAAACACTAATGTGCATACTGCTTTACTTCTATGATGAGTTGGACTTCATTTGAAAGTTTTATTTTGTATTTTACAGCACAAACACTAAGTCATCTGCTAAACAAAGCAATGCAGTCTCACAATGAAAACTTAGCATTAAAACTTCTCTGCCCTTGAAACTCACATTCATTGAAACAGCATTGAAACCCACATTCAAAGAAAATACATTTTGCCAGTGGCAGATAAAGATTAATTTTGGGCTGTTTTCAAATCATAGGCCCCTTGCATATGAAACATCCATGTGCTCTTTGATACACCTTCCTCATTGTACTAAAATTATATTCCTTGTACAATACAGTACAGTTGTTAGAGGGTGTTTTAAATTTGTTTTGAACATTTTTCCAGTAAGCAATGAAACAAAACATATGCACCCATAATGGCAAAACTGCCCAGTTGAGAACATTTATCATAAAAAAGTCTACTCAGACTTCCACAGTCCACCATTATTAGTAAATATACACAATTCTACAGTCCACCATTATTAGTAAATATGCACAATTCTACAGTCCACCATTATCAGTAAATATGCACAATTCTACAGTCCACCTTTATCAGTAAATATGCACAATTCTACAGTCCATTATCAGTAAATATGCACAATCTCTGAAGTAAAAGTCATCTAAATAATTCCACATTAAAGAAATCTGTAACTAATGAAGAGGTTGCTGCTAGCAATCACCTTTATATTTCATGGTTTCATCGAAAAATAAAGTGTCTGTTGCCCCTCAGGAATAAATTGCCTATATTACATTAAAAAATGATAAGCTAGTAATAATATTGCAAGAGGAAATGGATGGCAAACTGATAACAGACTCATAGTTAGTATCTTCACCAAGGAGAACATTCTCAGTACGGCAGCATCCACTCCTTGTGGGAGTAGAACCCACAGCCTTCTGCATCAAAAGAAAGTACACAACCTGTTGTGCTATAGTATTAACAAGGCAAAACACTAAACTTCTGTTCCCCTGCAGCTCTCAGCTCCTTGTAAAATCTACTCAATACTCAACTGCATCTCAACTTCACAGCACAAGAAAACTGGAAAAAGCCAAAATGTATTTGGGGGGGGGGTCAAAAGCCCAAAAACCAGGGACACATTAAACATTGCTTGTATAATCTTGGAAAGTTGCTAGAATAAAATGTTGTTACCACCATACATTTTACTGCCAAGGTCCCTGAGCAAAACAGTCAGAGTAACATACCACTACGCCACATCAGCTGCTTTGTAAGAGAGAGGAAGACTGAAACTTAAATGGCTATCATTTAGTGAATTCAGTTCTCACCATAGCTGTCAACCTCTTAGTACAAAACACCTGGACAAACCCAGTAATGAGGGAATATAGCCCTCAAACATATTCAGTGAATTCAGTTCTTGCCATAGCGGTCAACCTTAGCACAAAAACCTGGACGAAGCCAATAATGGGGGAATACAGTCCCAAAAATAGGGACAAATTTAAAATATTCATCTTATAAACTTAGAAAATTGCTAGAAAAAAAGGTTGCGTTACTATGTATTCTGAAGAACATGAAGTCTGAAATTCAAATGCCTGTCAATTTTACTGCTGACAGAACAAAAACAATTTTCAGCAGAGACCCAGGGATTAATACTGCAGACACGTCTTTGTAAAATGACAGAGCACCAGAGCAAATCCACACAAACACAAGGAGGAGATGCAGACTCCACACAGAAGGCACCCCAGCCAAGAATCAAACCAGAAAACCTATAGCTGTGAGGCAACAATACTACCACTGCACCATCAAATATGCAAGGAATTAAACATTCAGAAACCTGAAGTCTGAAATTCAAATGCCTGTCAATTTTATTTAACATTTGTTAATCAGGACAGTTTGGCTTGGAACAAAAAAAAAACAATTCTCAGCAGAGGCCCAGGAAGAAATAATGCAGACATGTCTTTGTAACATGGGAGGACACAAAAGCAAACCCACACAAACACAGGGAGAAGATATAGACCCCCCCACAAAGAAGGCACCCCAGCCAAGAACCAAACCCAAGAACCTATAGCTGTGAGGCATCACTGCTACCACTGCACCATCAAATTTCAAGCATTGCAATATTTAAAAACCACAGATATTATGAGGAATAGATCAGATCAAATATGAGGCAAAAAGCTGCAATTTTTTTACAAATGGTGGTGGGTAGTGAATTCAGGTCTTTAACACCTTCATACAAGGTACAGGGTTCAAGCCTGAGATATTCCCTACCACACCACCATGAGTCTAATCACCAGTACATCCCACCTGAGGCATTTTCTCACACACACACACACACACACACACACACACACACACACACACACACACACACACACACACACACACACACACACCTCGTCCTGTAGTAAATGCAAAACCACACACACACTCCACTTACCTGGTCCTGTAGTAAATCCCTGTCCGCAAAACCACCATACATCCAGTACGTAAATCCCGACGAGACTGCAGCCACCATACATCCAGTAAGTAAATCCCGCGCAAATCCGACCCTGCCCGTCGCGAACTCTACTCCAATCCAGATCCTTAACCTGCCCGTCGCGAGATCTTCCCCTGCAGCAAACTCCAATCCGATCCTTCCCCTGACTGCCGACGTTGCAGTCCGACCCCGACTCGTTTCCCCAGCGAGTTCCCAGGCAGTCTATGCAGTTTAAAACTGCATAGACTTGTGGGAGCGCTCCTGTCCATGATTCTCAATCAGGACTGCCGTGCGCATGCTCCATGCACTAGACTGTCTCAGCAGCAGTGCGCATGCGCGAAGTCCGCGAAATTTAAATTTTTTTTTTTGTTTTATTTTTCGTTTTATTTATTATTTTATCTGTACTTTCAGGTTGAGGGGGCTGCAGACCGTAAATCCCGACGAGACTGCAGCCACCATACATCCAGTAAGTAAATCCCATGCAAATCCGACCCTGCCCGTTGCAAACTCTACTCCAATCCAGATCCTTACCCTGCCTGTCGCGAGATCTTCCCCTGCAGCAAACTCCAATCCGATTCTTCCCCTGACTGCTGATGTTGCAGTCCAACCCCGACACGTTTCCCCAGCGAGTTCCCAGGCAGTCTATGCAGTTTAAAACTGCATAGACTTGTGGGAGTGCTCCTGTCCATGATTCTCAATCAGGACTGCCGTGCGCATGCTCCATGCACTAGACTGTCTCAGCAGCAGTGCGCATGCACGAAGTCCGCGAAATTTAAAATTTCTTTTTCGTTTTATTTTTTATTTTATCTGTACTTTCAGGTTGAGGGGGCTGCAGACCAGCAGTCCGATAGCACGGGCCGCCCCTGGTTGAGAGTTCTGCATGACTTATGATGAATACAGTTCCTTGGGGGGGGGCAGCAAAGCTGCATTCTGACAAACCTCATTATTCTATCAATTTTCTAAGTTTGTAAGAGCAATATTTAAAAAGTGTCTCCATTTCTGGCCCTTTTACACTCAATAATTAATGACTTTGTCCAGCCGTCTTGCCCTAAGAGGTTGAGAGGAATGGTCTCATGATGTGATGTGTACTGTTCATTTGGAGGCAGGGCAGACTGTATGTGCTCTCCTTTACATGGACTTGTTATACATGTTGATTTACAAGGTTTCACAGCCTGCAATACTGTTATGAGCTTCAAAACCTAATTTAGGTGCACGCGCCTCATTAATATGCATTGCACACTGCTACTCACTGCCCACCATCGTATACATGGATACATTCTATTTAGCTTCTTCACAGAGCCTACATGGAATTTAATAAATCCCCAGGTATATCTTTTATGGAGATTGTGGTATGGTGGACGTGAGTTTGTTGAACTACTGAGTTACAGAATTCCAGTAAAGAAATATAACCTTACATGAGGTAATACCACCTCAGATTAAATTGTTTTCCTGCTACATAGTTGTGCAGATTAGCATAACATTTTGAGCATTTGCAAACCATAATGGGCCCACCTCCACATGTGCTCTAGAGGCATACATTTCTAGTTTGCTTGAATGAACCCTTTTATAACTTGCTGGAGCGGCCACGATGGTGCAGCAGTTAGCGTTGTCACCTCACAGCAAGAGGTTCTCCTGTTGGATCCTTGCCTGGGGTGCCTTCTGTGCGGAGTCTGCATGTCCACCCTGTGGTCGCGTGGGTTTCCTCCAGGTGCTCTGGTTTCCTCCCACATCCCAAAGACATGCTGTAGGTGGATTGGACACTCTGAATTGTGTGTGTGTGTGTGTGTGTGTGTGTGTGTGTGTGTGTGTGTGTGTGTGTGTGTGTGTGTGTGTGTGTGTGTGTGTGTGTGTGTGTGTTGTCCCTGTATGCAATTCAGAACATTCTGTGTTAAAGCAGTACTATCTTATGTCCTTTTAAAGACGTCCCATAGTCGCAGTTTGCCCCTTTTATTGCTCATTCTTCTTCTACCCCCTGAAACAAGTACTGTATTATAGATTACTGGTTTTCTTGGGGTAGTTCACACATATCACGATTCCTAAGTATCTCTTTATAAAGTTTCAAGGGTAATTTTACAAAACATATCATCTTGTGTAAGTCTTTTGTTTGCTACTAGTCCTTATATTAATATCAGGTATTTCACAAGCTATAAATTATTTTGTTTCAACTTGTATGAAATATGTATGAATGGTTATCTCCCTGTATCACATACATTATACATATATATATGGATTCATATCACTTCACTGAAAGACCATTTCACTGAGACCAAATCACCTAAAGTTAATTTCACCTAAAATTCATTTCACTGACAAGTAGCACTCTAAGGCAAGCCAAAGGTATATGTCCTTTTCCCCACTGTAGTGTGATCCTGGTGTTAGTATATATAGTTGGGGGTGTGTATAGCCACCCACAATGGGAGATGTGGGGGGTGTAGCCCCCCACTTAATTTGGTTTTCTGCTGTCTGGTTTTGTTTTACATTATTTGGTAAAACCCAACTAGGTAGTGGGGGCTATGCCCCCACACCCCCCTAACTATATATACAAACACCAGGATTGCACTACAGTGGGGAAAAGGACATATACCTTTGACTTGTCTTAGAGTACTACTTGTCAGTGAAATAAGTTTTAGGTGAAATGATTTTTAGATGAAATGAACTTTAGGTGATTTGGTCTCAGTGAAATGGGTGTCAGTGAAATGGCCTTTCAGTAAAGTGATACAAATCCATATATATATATATATATATATATATATATATAGTTATATTAAAACATGTTGACAGCTAAAATAATTAAGATGCAGAATGTCAAACTCACCAACCACACAGCTGACCAGCTCTACACATCACCTAATACACTCATTCAAAAAAAAAGGAAGTTGCAATAGTTTCTGTTTCTGTTCACTAAACCTCATTTCACATGCACTCTGTCTGTCTTAGACACACACACACACATACACATAAAATCACAGTATAGCTTTCTGTGCTTTACATGGGGGATTTTGCCAAGGGGGAGCTCTGACCAATCAGTAATGACTCTTTTCTTCAGAATTTGTATGACTAAGATAAAACCCATTGTACAAAACATATGTATCTATGAGCTTGCATGAATATTTATAGATCTATGGACTATAAGACATGCTTGTGTATCCATGTACATCAATTTAGTGATATCAGCCTTAAAACACTTTTAGGCTTGCATCACCATTAATGCCTAGAGGACATATGGCACACAGCATTAGCTGCAGCTCAAACTTTTTTATGTCCTAAAATGCTGCCTAGATTCCCACCTCTAATGTCTGCAGAAGCAGTGTTTATAAAAAAGATTAAAATATTCTTAATTTTCCACATTGCACCTGCACTGTGCATTTGTTGTGTGTTTCACTGGCATGGCACAGAGATTCTCATTAACATGCTGCACACATGTCCTTGTGTTTTTCCTACATAAAGAGAATTGCAGATGCTGGAGGCAATTAAATAAACCACTTATGTGTAATTACAGTCAAAAGAAAGTTTGTTCTAAATATTTTGTTCTTGCATGGTAGTTAAAGCAGTGAGATAACTATATATTATTAGTAACAATAAAATCCTTAGGGGAATGAACAACTACATTTTCTGCAATACATGTATTAAAATAATAATTTTGGAGCAGAGCCTTTAAACTGTAACCATCTTTGGTGATGCAAAACACAGAATATTCTAGCACCTTAGCTAAGTCTTGATTTTACTTTTAGGATAGTCTAGATGTTGATGATAATATCCTTACTGTAGTGCCATAAGTCCTATTGTATGCATTGGTCCTCAATATTCATTTCCGCATTCATTAAATCAGCATTATATTCTTCTTCATCAAGAAACATGGGAAATAATTGTATGCCTTGTATTACTGACTTCTTTTTTATGTGAATAACGCTCATTGCAGACCAAACTCTAGTCAACAACACAATGTACTTGAGTAAAAATAAACCAGATGTTCTACTAGTTTTGGTTTACCAGCTTTCCCAGATATAAACTAATCCTCAACAAAGTGTATACATAAACTAATGTATCAATCGAACTGAGATGGATACAAGTGCTGCCTATGCTATTATACCAGGAACAGAGATGTGGCAGTAAAAGCTTTCATTGCAACATCTGTAAATTGCCCATATCATGTACAGTGAAATGCAAAAGAGTTGTTTTCTAGTATATGCTTCATCAGGGTGCAAGTCTGTTCTTCTTCTTCTTTTGGCTTTTCCCGGTTAGGGGTCACCACAGCAGATCACCTGTCCGCTCATGATTGGCAGTGGAGTTTTACAGTGTCGAGTTGCCAGCCCAGCGCCCAACCATCTACAGAAGGCACACACACACACACATACACACACACACACACACACACACACACACACACACACACACACACACACACACACACACACACACGCACTCATACCTAGGGCCAATTTAGAGTGTCCAATCCATCTACAGCATGTCAATTTTATTACTTGACTATGTCAGTTAAAAAACCATCACAGCACGTGTATCTCTTGTCTCACTGCAATTTCTAAATCTAAGTCAAGAATGCTCTAGCAAGTAGCCATCAGAACATTTCAATTTTTTTGCATTTGTTTAGAAAATGGCAGGAGTCTTTAATATAAGAAAGAATACTTTGCACAATTTAATATATCTTGTCTTCTAAAAGCTAATGTATTTTTTTTTTTGTTTTTTTGTTTGGCTGATTGCTTTAGACTCTCTTGCTGAGAATATAGGAATGAGAGGGCATGTCTGAAGCATTGTAATGAGTCTTGGGAATGCCAAGAAAAGGGCCAGTATTTATGAGTGACTTAAACATTCACATATCTCTGGGGAAATCTGACAGTTGTGAAGGAAGTCCAACAATAGCAGCTCCATATTCCTGTATATGAGATTTAGTTCTGTAATTATAACTTTTATGTAGCTGTTACCATCACTTGGCAACAAATGTCATATCTGATTGAGACAAATGTTGTAAATAAATACTGTAGCAGTTCTTTCTGATTTTGTAAATTTCACTTTTACATTATTTTGTAACTGCTTTAAGATTTTTGCTTGCAACTGGAAGACAATATCTAGGAAGTTTAGTTGGCTCATTTAACATAATTCACATTTTTTTTCCTTCTTTTTCTTTTTTAATTTTACTTTTCAAACCTTTCCTTTTAGCAGACTTGGTTTGGAATGCACTTGTGTACTTTAAAGTAAACCATACTTGGTAGTTATCAGTTTAGTTATTTTCTTCAGTATAAACAAAAATCTATTTTCTGAGCCAAAAATGCTGATTTGTTAAAGAACATTATCTGATATTAAATAGTTAAGTAGTTGGCTATTCAATATCTCAATCTATTTTGATTTCTCTGACCTTCCCCTCTTGAAGTTGCCTGCAAACCCCTCCCCCCAAAATCTACCTGCCTTGCACAGTGAATTTACTCAATGCTTTATAACTGATACAAAACAACGATCGACGCTGAAAGCTTTATCTGTGCCTTTCAGTCAATTGCTGGCACATTTAGGGGAGTTCTAGCCCGATGACAACAGAATAAAAAGACCTACCACAAGAAGAATTATGACTGGAAAGATTTCCTTCAAGCCTAATAGTGAAGGAGATGCTATTGCCTACTTCATGGTTGGCTTTATTTCAACTCTGTGCATTTCCAGTTTGTTAATCAACTTCCTTTGTGAATTTTTTGTTTCCCTTTATTTTACTTAAGCCTTATGCTTTTGTAGGTTGATAAAAATATGCTTACATGTTCATTATGAGCAAAGAGCAAGTCCTACGTGATTTTGTTATGCAAGCCTTTAACCTCTGCATCAAGTATTTTTATCAGTTGTTGATGATGCTTTACAAATATATTCATAAATTTATTTTTGGCAGCCTATGAGTTAGATTTATTTTTGTTTGCATGAGTTTTTTTTTCTTTTATTATAGAGCCTGTTTATATGTGGGTTCCACCATAGGGGTATATTTTTGAACTTGGCATTATATTTATTTCTGAAAGGGACAGATGCATATATGCAGCTATTTACAAATTTAGCTGTGAATGACTCTACATAAACAGCATGGTCATTAAGATGGAAAAGGCTTTTGAATATAGCCAGGTCATCAGTCAGTTTTAGTAGATTAGACTTTGAGTAATATCTGAATTCTGAGGTATTGGAAAATGTTTCAGGCTTCATTCATAGGGTGAATGTGATTGTGTTGTTATCTGATTCAACCACTGAGGAAGTTATAATTACTGGGAAGCAAACTGACCAGTATTGGCAGGGATGAAGTCTAGGATTTTATCTTTCCTAGTTGGGGTATAGACTATCTGTTCCAAGAATTTGTATTGATGAAGTCCAGAAAACTCTGGGTATATATGCATGAGGATGTATAAGTCTCACAGTTTATGGAGGGGTAGTTGAAATCTCCTAGGAGAATGGTGTCTGGTTTGATACATAAGGACTCAATACTAGTTAGGTAGGAGGTATTGACAAAGGGGATATAGAGGAGGGTTCTCTGATTAGCTATGATGTAACAATGGGTTTTGTAAATAGTAAGTTGGATGTGGAAGAGTTCTAGGTCATTATCTTTTCTATAAAGTCTGGAGATTAAGCTTTTTTAAGAATATGGAGACACCACCTCCTTTAGTGACTTAGTCTGATGCAGTAGGCCTGAACATGTGATAGCCATTAAAACCTGACAGTGATGGAGTGCTTTCAATGGTCTTGAACCAGATTTTTGTGATGATGCATATATCAGAATTTTTCAGGGTAAGAAGTACTTGCAGGAAGTGGAGATTTTTGTAAAGGCCCCTAACATTGAGCAGCAATACCTTAATGCTAACCAGATTCTATTTAGTTATATATTGACATTGCTTAAAAAGACACTATGGGTGTATACAAGGATTTAGACAATATATGAAAGCCTTGGGGGGTGCAAGCCATCCCTGGCACAGCAGTTGAGACTGTCTACTACCTCTTCTCAGGCTGATATGTATTGTACCCCATTTTAATGACTCCAGAAGCTAAACCAAATAGTTGAAATTAATAATCTTTGTTTGTATTGCAGCATAATTCTTGGTGATGGTAGAATGTTGCTCAAGACAAGGTTTATACCAGCCTCAGGCACATATTGTGAGAGCTCCATCATGCTACTCTTCATACAGTCCAAGGAGTTAATCCCAAGTCATTTCCACACATGTACTATAACTGAGTGATATGAGTTCTTGTGGTGCAAGAACATGAGTACTTCCATAATGTGGTGAATCCTGTTGTCAGACATAAAAACGGTAAGCGCTTTTGCTAGATAGCTTCCTCAGACCTTCAAGAACAAGCAAAAGTGCTTACCGTTTTTATGTCACTCAAATAAATGAACTGTGAGTTGTGAATTTTACACAGACTGGACTTGTTGTTACTTGGATAAAGCCTTCTGTTTGAAGAATATATGCTGTTTAAAATTTTCAGCCAAAGGCCTGGTTGCCTTGTTGTAATCCTGAGTCTTGGTTTGATTTTCTTGCTGAATTTTATCAACGAGGCATTTACCCCATGGAGTATAGTCCATTTTGTTGTTAACAAAGAAAACATAGTCATCAGCACTTTCACACCTGCAGTTAACATATTACTTAGATCTGACATTAATTTAACATAGCAATGCACATACTGAGTAAAGTTAAAACAAACTAAAATTCTTATCTTATATAGTCTTAAAGCTGCCAGTTCTATTAGTTATAATCTAATGACATTTACATACAGGAAATATTTCTTTAACATTTAGAAATGCAGTTACAAGTTTAGTTTAAATTAAATATATTAAGTCTTTCATTATAAATATAGTAATAGTAGCCATTTATATTCCCTAGCAGGTAAAATGCTTTAGTTTAAAATATAAACACATACTTACATGTGGTTTAAAATCATAAACAAACCCTTTACTTAGATGGTAAATCTATTGTTTCAGAAAATAAAGGTTCTGCAATCAGAAAATAAATGCCATTTATTTTTGTTTCTAAGCTTTTTAACTTTAGAAGCAGTTTTCCATGAGTTCAGCTCACTCTGCCACTTGTAGGATGCAGAATTTCAGTCAATTTCTTCAGTATTGTTAAGGATTTTATTTTTGTTAACATATGTATATGCCTCATCCGGTGTGTCAAAGACTTTAATTCCTTCAGAGAGAAATGTTTTGATCTTTGCAGAAAACAACAAAGTGACTTTAATATTGTTGTTTTTAAGTTCTTAGGATTTTCTTTTACTCATTATGAAAAATTAATTTTAAGGTGCCAAAGCACTGTGCTATTACTCTGATGCTTACTGTGATGGATTTGAAGTCTTCTTAAGACACTCAGTCTTGCTGGCTGGATTCTGCTGAAATCAAAGTCTGATTATAATTGCATTCACAGTCTGTTGCATACAGAAACTTGCAGAATATACACTGATGAGAGAATATACTTTGCAGCACCTATCTTTAAGAGCAGTAACCAATAACTTTTATAATAAACCACACGCACTTCTGTTACAGCTTCAGAAAATGTTCTACTTTACTTCTCATATAGTACAGATGATGTGAGAGATATAACATTTACCTCAGGACAAATGTGTCCCTACCAATACCCCTAACATAACTGGATTTAATACAGACTTTATATATATATTTAGTTAAACACACACCCTCTTGGTTTTGGAAAGATACTGCCTTGATGACGCAAATGCTGAAACATCTGTTCTTGTGCAAATGCTGATAAGTAAACTGTCTTCAAGGAAATGCCTTGTGGATTAGAAAAGCATATTTTTAAACTTTCTTAGAAAAACATGTCTTGTCAGTTCTTTAAAGAAAGCAAATTACTTTCTTGTCATGTCTGTAAGAAGTCAGCTTTCTTGATGTGTGTGTAATACACTCATAAGCAAGTTCCTTATTTTTTTAAGCCACAGTCATTTAGTATGGATGCTGATCACATATTACTAAACTCTGTTTCTGCATTTAAGCAATCTTTATTTTATTCCTTATTTATGTTGCATATTTGTAGCAGTTACTTTCAACCTTAGTATATTGCTGAGCATAATCTTACAATTCCCTCTTTTTATTTTAAAACATACTCAAAAACACTTTATACTGATATGTATTTTTGATCACATTATATAGAAAACGCATTAAGAAACAAAATCTTTAGTCTTCTTTTGATACACAAGTCAAAATGCAATTTTACATAGTTAATACAATTATATCAAGTATTACTACTAAAACTGAATATATTTAACAACTTTTTCTTTTTGCCGACCATTTTGTGAAAATATTTCATCAGTTATGAGATGTGTCTGCTTTAGTTTTATTTTTTAACTTGATTAATTTATTCTTTTGCAATCACAGAATTTAATTTATGACTTAGAACTCTTTTATTTACTCTTTGCAACTGTTGAATTAACTCTTTACTTTTATTGATTATTTTATATCAAAAGATTAGAGATAGACTAATATCTATAAGAGACAAGAACTATGTGCTACTCCAAGCATTTATACACTGCTGAAAATATACAGTTTCAATGTCATTTTAACCATAACATTGTGGTCATGTCTCTGAACTGCCCATTAACATCTTGGTTGACAGTGAAGTGAACATAAAGTACTGAACTGGGCTTAGATAATAAATGTTTGAATGCAATTATTTCAGTATATTTAATACTTGAGGATTAAAAAAACATGATTTATACACTAAAGAATACTATGTACATATTAGTCCATTAGTTGTATGAATACAATATTTTAATATAATTTTCCTTTAACTGGCGTAACCAATACTATTTTACTGATAAAATGATGGTCCAAAAACCAATAATAAGAGTTTTGTTTTTCACACATATTTGTTACTAGGCATTAATTTCATTTGTACTGGATTATTTTGTATTTATACATAGTCCAATCTACAAATTTAGTAACATTAACATCAAGCAAAATCTTGGAAAATTCTTATGTTTCTTTAGAAGTATCTAGTGAAATTGCCACCAGAGGCAACTACATACCCAGAAATTTGAAACATTTATGCTTTTTGCATACTAACATTGTCTTGCCAAAAACATATTAAAAATAGTGACCATTCTTGCTCAATTTTTACATATCTTTACTTTTTCTTGTGTAGCTTTAATAAAGCAATTTTAAGTAATCACTTGTATAGCTTTACAGTTTAACAGGTTGTAAATACAATTTAATACTAAACAATACAATAATAACTAGAATGATAGCTATTAGCAACTTGTAAAATATCTTATCCTGTCAGGTTTAATCTGTTTACCAATATTTTTAATGCACTAATACCTGTTTTTCCCTCCCCACTGAAAGAGTATTGTCAAAAAGGCACGAGATATTTCTTCCTGTAGCTTTATTTTATACCCTTTAGCAATACTGCTCACACAGTCAGTGTAAAACTGCGAAAGTACCCCTCACCCTATAGTACTGCAGTATTATAGGTTCATAGGTAGGTACTGGGCTATTGGCCCTAGGGCCTATACAAGCCTAGCCAAAAAGGTACCCTGGCTTTTGCCACCCAAGAAAATTATTTTCCTGTGCCCCTGTCAAGCAGAACCACAGAAGTGATCCCCGGGGTGAATTTCCTATTACCCATCCAATCATCAAGATTTTTCTTGAAGAGTGCTAATGAGGAGCTGTGTTTGACATAGATAGATAGTCTGTTCCAGAGTATGGGAAGTCTCTGGGACAGGAATCTATCCCTCCAGCATGTTCTGTTTATTGTGGTGACAAGGTTTAGGTCCTAGAGCGTGTAGCTCAGAGGGATTGGGATTTCTTTAAGTGGAGCATGTCCAACAGCTCTGGGTTTGACATAGCTTTGTATGTTAGGCAGAGATTGCCTCTGAGTAGGTGGTATGCGATGGAGTAAAGCTGGAGTTTTTTGAGACGGTTTGTGTAAGGCATCTGTTTGAGGCCAGAAATCCTCTTTGTGAGGTATTTTTGCAGCCTTTCCAGTTGTTGTAGATGTCTTGTGAGGTACATACCAAAAGGGGCGTTGTACTCTATAATGGGGCTAATGAGTGATGAGTAGAGGGGAACAATGACCTCTTTTTTTCTGGATGAGAAACCTTTTGTGATAAGATGTGCCATGTAGAAGGATTTCCTGACCACTGTGGCAATGTGATTATCAAAGGAGAGACTACTGTCCACCTATGTCCCAAGGTCTCTTATCACATTTTCGGTATTAATTAGACTACCACCTATGTGGTAGTTCATGGGTACAGAGTTTTTACCAAAGGGGATGACAATGCACTTTTTGGCATTGAGCTTGAGACCATGTCTTTGACACCAGGCATCTGTCTCAGTGAGGCCCTTTTGTAGGATGTCCACATCGTTAGGAGTTTCGATTAAGGCTCCTAGTTTGCAGTCATCGGCGAATTTAGTTAGCCAAAGACCTTCTGTGTTAGCCTGTACTTCAGAGAAGTAGATACCAAACAGGAGAGGACCCAGAACTGAACCCTGTGGTACTCCACTTGTCACTGGTCTGAAGTCTGATTTGAAGTCTGCTACTTTCACAGTGTGGGTTCTGTCAGTGAGCCAGTTGGAAACCCATCTTGTGACATAGGGATTTATACCTAGTTTAGTGAGTTTATCTATAATTCCAGAGTGGGGGATGGTGTCAAACACCTTGGCAAGATCTAGATAGGCTGTGTGAACCACCTTACCCTCATCTATGGCTTTGGTTTATTTGCTTTATAATGTATGTCAGCCCAACACTTTGGTTATACATTTTGCTTTATTAGGTTATTAAACTATAGACCTTTGTCTGATTTGATCATCTTTTCTGTTGCCTTTGCTGTCTATTTCTAATAGTAGTTATCTGTACCTTCCTGTATAATTGATTTGAACTGTATGTATATTATAACGCATCTGTTGGCTATATTTGATGTAACTGAGTTTTTTTACTTTTATCAGTGACATATGCACAATTTATTTATTTTTTATTTATTTTATTTTACATTTGTTGACCGGGCTAGTCTAACTGGATATATGTCCATTTTCAGTAGAGGCCTGGGGAGAAAAGCTCCAAGCATTAGCAGTGACAAAGATTACAATATACAGTATAAGTCAAAATAAATTACAGGACATTGTTACATTGAGGTTGACATAAGTTATTTAGAGTCCTTAGTAGGTTAACACTAAGATCAAATACTGAGAGTAATAATTTGAGAGAGAGCAATCAAAAAAAGAAAATAAATATTGAATTGTAAAAATTTCATATATATATATATATATATATATATATATATATATATATATATATATATATATGTGTGTGTGTATATATTTTTTACAGGTATGTGACAATAGAACAGTGGAGTATAAAAGTGTAAGGAGAGCAAAAAAGGGGAAAGAGACAACAGTCAGGGTATCTCAGTCTGGGTTAGAGCAGGGGCAAAGCCAGTGAGTTTTAAAATATTCTTTAAGATGCTTTTTAAAGAGATGAGTGGAAGCAAAAGATGAAAGTTCACTAGGAAGCTGGTTCCAGTTTTTTCCTACTGTGTTGGTGAAAAGTGAGTCCCCAGGTTTGTTGTTAGATTTAATAGTGGAGACTAGAATTTTGTTAGCTGAGCATAGAGTTGCAAGATTTGTGTAGGGGGTAATCAGATTAGTAAGGATTGGGGTATTATTAGGGTGATAAAGGATCTTTTGAGTGATAACAAGTTGTTGACAAAGTAGTAGGTTCTGCAGTTCTAACCATCCCAGTTGTTTGAGGTTGTGACAGTGGTGAGTTTTGAAAGGGATGCCAGTGGCAAATTTGGCTATGTTATTATAACTGGTAGAAAGTTTGGTGAGGTTGTTTCTAGATAGGTTGGTATATATCGCAGAAGCATAGAAAAGGGTAGAGATCAGGTGAGTCTGGGCAATAGTGATTCTGGCTGAAGGGGTAAGGAAGGGTTTGATTCTGTAAAGGGTGCCTAGTTTTTTGTTGACAGACTTTATTGTAGCATTAATATGGTCATCATAGCTAAGGTTGTTATCAATTGTTACTCCCAGTAGACGGGTTGTAGTGTCAGGGGATATGTTATTTCCATTGTTAGAGGTTACTGTGAAGTGTGGATGAGGTGACTTGTGAGTAGGAGCAAAGAGCAATAATTGTGTTTTATTGGGGTTTAAAAGGAGACAGTGTTGCATAAACCAATTTTCAACACTGCTAAATACTGTTTGAGTGAGGGACTGCAGAGAGGTTATGGACTTGGCTGAACAAATTAAAGTTGAGTCATCTGCATATTGTATGCAGGTGGCTTGAGGAATTTTGGTATGCAGATCATTAATAAACAATGAAAAGAGAAGGGGTCCTAATATAGAGCCTTGTGGTACTCCAATGTTTACAGGGAGGGAAGTGGAAAGATTATTATCCCAAAGTACTGCTTGCTGTCTGTTTTCAAGATAGGATTTAAACCAATGTAGTGCTTGTGTGTCGAGTGATTGGGCTTTTAGTATGTCAATAAGCATGTTATGGTTCACCATATCGAAGGCTTTTGAGAGGTCAATAAACAGTGCAGAGGAGAAAGTATTATTGTTACGATTTTTGTTTATGGAGTCAGAAAAGGATAGCAGGGCAGTTGTTGTGCTACGGAATGGCCTAAAACCATGCTGGTAGTCAGCAAGTAAATTGTTATGGAGAAGGTGGGCAGGTAGTTGTTTGTGTATACACTTTTCCATTATTTTAGCTATTGGAGAGAGTAAGGCGATAGGCCGAAAGTTGGAGAGCTCGGTAGATGATTCACCTTTGTGTAGAGGGATGATGTGAGATACTTTCCATATGGAAGGGATTTTGCTTTCTAAAATTGTTCTATTTATAAGGATGGAGATGGGATAGGCAATTTCTTTAGCAGCAATTTGCAGGAATTCTGCTGGAAGACAGTCAGCAGAAGGAGAGCTTGGTTTAAGTATTTGAAGGAGGTTGCTAATGAGGGATGTGGGTACAGGTTGAATATGAAAGGTTGGAGTTAGAGTATTATTGGTATTTAATGGTGGAGTGGTGATGGGTGGTAAAGTTTTAGCTAGTGTTAGAATGGCTTCTGTAAAATAGTTATTAAAGGCATCAGGTATCAGGTTAGAGGTATTATGGTTACATTCTGAAGGGGCAGGAGATTTAGAGTGCCCTGGTTTAAGAAGTTTGTTAATGCCTGTCCAGAATTTTTGTGGTTTTTGTTGGTGGGTTTGTTGAAGGTAAAGGTAATAGTCTTTTTTTGTCTCTGAGAATGTCTTTCTTGATAGCATTTCTTAATTGTTTAAAGTAAAGATGATCTGATGGATTTTTTGGAGGCTCTCCATTTGGCCCAAATTTTATTTCTGAGGAGGATCTTTTGCCTAGTATGTTTTGTAAGCCAGGGGGCAATTTTGGTTCTTATTCGGGAAGAGCAAATGGGGGCATGGTAATCTAGGATTTGAAGGAATCTGGTATGAAAGTAGATCACTGTTTCATCAAGTTGAAGATGAGACATAGGTGACCAGTCACATGCTTTTAGTTCGTTTTGGAAGCTGTCTGTATTAAAGAAATTTTTGGAGCGGGAGGATTTAAAATTATTAGTATTAGGGCTGTGAATTTTTTGTTTAATGATATAGGTTAGCATATGGTCACTGATATCGTTGGGAAGGGTTCCTGGTTTATAAGTATCAAGATGGCTTTTTAGAAGGATCCAGTCTAGGGTGGTTTCCTTGTTGCTTGGCTTATGGATTCTACTAGGGGTGGTTATTATCTGTGAGAAACTGTGTAGATTTATGTGATTGGTAGGATTAGGGGAACTACAGGTTGCCCAGTCTATATTAAAGTCTCCTAATACAATGGTTTCCTGAGGTAGGTGGGTAGATAGGTGACTAAGTATGTTTTCAAGTCTATTAATATTATTTCCAGGAGGGAGATATGTGCAAATTAGATAGATATATTTGGAGTTATTGATTTGTAGCTTGGCAGTATGGGTTTGTGCATTGGTATCTGAGCGTAGTGGCTCATTGAAGAGTGACACTTGGAGTTCAGATTTATACAAAATGGCTACTCCTCCACCCTTTTTTAATTTTGCGGTCATATCTTAGGATATTATATCCAGGAGGGGATTGGCAATTGTGATATTTTATTACAATTACCAAATAATGTTGCATGTGAACATTTTAACAATTATGTTTTAATAACAATAAGTTTTTAGAAAAACTCAAGCCACTTGTCTGGCAATCAGTCTTGTTTCTTATCTTATCTGCTCAACATTTCCTGTAACTATTCATCCAGTCTGGGAAGGTCTGAGCTCACATTTCAGTTAACCCTTTTAGCATTTTTTCTTTAATCATCTTTTAGTAAAATGCAGTTAGAAAACACTTAGTATTATATTTATGATTTGTATAACTATGCAAACTAAACATTATCTTACAATTAGCTTACATATTTTTTAACTTTTGATTTCAGTATTTTTTTATTTATTTAACTGCTCTGCCATTCATTTTACAAAGATTGCTTGATTAATTCCATCCATGATTTTATTTCTTTTTAAAATTCAGAACTTTAACTGGTGTGGTGTTACTATACAATTATAAAAAAATTGTAAAAAACAAATAGATATTAATGAACACATGTTTATGTTTACATTATTTATATTTGCTGTTGTCTGCCTGTTATTCTTGTGCATTGTATAAAAAGAAAATACATGCATGTCAGTCTTGTCACTTTAAATCTTTATACAAGCATGTCAGTGTTGTGACTTTAAATCTTTACTATTATTAACTATTTTTATTTAATTTGTATATACTAGAACTGTTTTGTTTACCTTTTGACTATGCTATGAGAATGGCAGTCATACGCTCTACTTTACTGTAGTACTGATGAATATCTTGCTTTAATTGAATGGAAGTTTTAAACATTTGCGTATGATTTGTATTTTACCATCCCACCATGTATGCTTAACCATTTTCAAAATACAAACATATTATAAAATATATTTATTTTGTACAGATCAGCTGTAGTTTTTTGCTCTTTCCCAATGTATGTAGGAAGTCAGTCTCTGTCAGTTCAGCTAATTTATTTTATTTATCCTGTAACTGCTGTTCAAGTGTTTCCTCATGGTCTGACTAATATGTCTCAGGAATCTGTTCTGCTGAATCTGAAACTCCTATGCATTTTTGGAAAAATGTTTGTATAACTTGTCTAAACTTCCTGAACTCATTGTGTCTGTCTCTTAGAAGTTTATTACAGTCTTTTGTAACAAAATGTATTAGAGGTTCTATCAGTAACTCATTTGACTCACATGTGGTGACAGAACATAACTGTTCAACATCTGAAACACACAGTAAACATTTATCATACCCCACATGGTTTACTTTGAGATACCAGTCAAATACTGTAATACATTTGCATAATGCCTTACTATCAATCTGCCCTACTAAGGTTTTACATTTACTAATGTGCTGTGTATACCAACATTGCAATTTACTAAAGCTTGGTTTACATTTGCTTGAATTATGTCTGAAAATATCCATACTGTCTAATAACATCCAAAATGTCTAATAATATGCAAACTGGCTAATGGCATCCATACTAAAAATGTGACACAGAAAAAAGTCTTACCAGTTAGCAAGAAAACAGGTGATCAGGCTGTTGTTGCTGATGGCTGGAAATTTTTCAGAGTCACTTGAGAAGCTGGTGGAAACACAACAGGCAGCAGACTGCTGTTAAAGCAGATGTCCACCTTTTCTTGGAGAATTTATGGCACTGTGACTTTCCTGAACTAGTCTCACTGGATTTAGACATCTAAAAAAACTTTACTGCTGCAAGCTGCATAAACTGGAATACTTCTGTTTAGGATTTACACATACGTACAACTGTTAGTTACTGCAATTCAACTGAAGTAACCCTCTGCAGGGCTTACCCTTCCCTCTGTGTTCGAATGCAGGTAGGCTCACCATTGAAAAATTTATTTTAAGGTGCCAAAGCACTGTGCTGTTACTCTGATGCTTACTGTGATGGATTTGAAGTCTTCTTAAGACACTTAGTCTTGCTGGCTGGATTCTGTTGAAATCAAAGTCTGGTTATAGCTGCATTCACTGTCTGTTGTATACAGAAACTTGCAGAATATACACTGATGAGAGAATATACTTTGCAGCACCTGTCTTTAAGAGCAGTAACTGATAACTTTTATAATAAACCACACATACTTCTGTTACAGCTTCAGAAAATGTTCTACTTTACTTCTCATATAGTACAGATGATGTGAGAGATATAACATTTACCTCAGGACAAATGTGCCCCTACCAATACCCCTAACATAACTGGATTTAATACAGACTTTATACATATTTTTAGTTAAACACACACGCTCTTGGTTTTGGAAAGATTCTGCTTTGATGACGCAAATGCTGATAAGTAAACTGTCTTCAAGGAAATGCCTTGTGGATTAGAATAGCATATTTTTAAACTTTCTTAGAAAAACATGTGTTGTTGTCAGTTCTTTAAAGAAAGCAAATTACATTCTTGTCATGTCTGTAAGAAGTCAGCTTTCTTGATGTGTGTGCAATACACTCATTAGCAAGTTCCTTATTTTTTTAAGCCACAGTCATTTAGTATAGATTCTGATCACATATTACTAAACTTTGTTTCTGCATTTAAGGAAGCTTTACTTTATTTCTTATTTATGTTGCATATTTGTAGCAAAGTTACTTTCAACCTTAGTATATTGTTGAGCATAATCTTACACATTACTTTACTGGCATAATCATTGTCAAATTGAATTACATGTTTACGTATTATAATAGGTGGGATGGACCATTCTGTTTTAAACATTTAGTCTTTTTCCATGCTCGGCATACACTTGACTATTATTGGAAGTGGTTGTGAATTTTACTTCTTTGAAGGTGTTCTCAAGGATCTATGTACCCTTTCAAACCCAAACAATAAAGTTTCTGGTAAATTTAATGTTTTATGCAGTCAGGTTGTTAAGAAGTTTATTATATTGTCTCCCCTCACATTTTTTAGGTATGCCATAAATTTTGATATTGTTTCATCTTAGTCTATTTTCTAAAACATCAACTTTATCTATAAGCCAGTTATTTTCTTTTAAAAGCAATTCAGTCTGAGACTGACCTTCAGTTATTCAACCTTCATGCTCTTTTAATGTTTCTTCTATACTGCTGATCTGTGCACTTTGTTGTTTCATAAGAATTTCTGAATGTTCTATCTTCTTTCTGGTTTCTTATTTGAAAGTTTCTGTTTTTGTGTCCAGTTTTTCCATTCTTAGTAATGCATTCTGCATGCTAGATATTAGTGACTGGATATCTATTTTAACAGAAAAATCGTGAGTACCATTTTTTGAGTGGCTCATGTTGAAGTCATCTCTCTTAACCAAGCAGATGAAATTCTACCAGGAAAATCACAGCTTTTGGAGAACTTCTAACTATAAATCTTTTCTGTTACTATTAGTGAAAATAAATAACTATTAAGTATCTCCATATTCTAATTTTTTGATTATATTTTCTGTCACAGAAAGGTTTTCAGTCATAGAGCTTTCACCAGTTGCTGCTCTCACATAGCCATCTTGGCCATACCCCCAATTTATTTTTGTCTTTACCTTTGAATTCCAAAGTTTGAATTCATCACAGTGTGTGATGTTTATACTTGTATAGTATAATTTGTCTGCATATGACTTTATTAATCACTCTAGTAATACTGAAGTTCATTTCCATAGTTGATTAGCCTTTGTTTAGGTATTTAGATTTAGCTTGTATATTAGATTTGTTCCTTTAGTTCTGACTGTTATTTTGTAGTTTTTAATATTTAGAATATTTAATTTTGCTACAGATTATTTGTTGTTTGATACTTTTCTAATGTAAATTTTAAACTTTGTACCTGCTTTGGCTAAAGTACTATCAATTATATCAAATGACTAATTTCACTCAGCCTATATCGGTCATATTGAATAATATTTCTAATCTGAGTATCTGACAGATAATGGCACAGAAATAAATAAAGGATTATTTGGCTGATGCCAAAGTATGTGCTTGAGCTGAGATTATTCCTATTCTCTTGGCACTTTCTACACTATATTTTGCACACATACATCAAGTCCAGCTTCAACAAAGACTGTTTTATCAAAACTAAACTGCAAAAATAATACACATGTACATTGTCACAAAAGGAGATATTGCCAGCCCAGCTACCTGGAATTTTTTAGATAATTATATGTTAGTTGTGAATATCAACATGATTTACATAGAAGTGTTACAAAGAGAGATACTGCCACCACAGCTGTCTGGAATTTTGTAAATGATTATGTGTCATTTGTGAATGTCAACATGCTTCATGTAAAATGCTTCTGTTGTAACCTTATTAGAAGTATATGTTGTGTGTATATCAAGCTAGCTTTGTACATACATGTGTTGAAAAGAGTTTGTAAACTACTGAGCTTAAAGATGTATCCACAGTGTTCCCTACTGGAAAAGTACACTATTGTAACTGTTTATATATATTTTAACAGGGGAAACTGGAACACAGGAGGTTAACTTGCAAAACGTCAGAAAAAATAGCTGAAATTAAATTACTTTATGGTAGCAATGAGACACAATGTCTAAAACTAAGGAATTTTTGCATTGTCTTGCAAGTGCTTTATTGTTTTATGACTTCCAGCAAGTGCCAAGATTTGAGGAAAAGCCCTTGTGTATGTATTTTCACAGGTAGATCCTAAATGCTACCAGCTGCATCAATGGTTATTTTTCACCTAGGATAGAGTCAGATGACATGAAATTATATAATTCTGCAAGCTATCCCATCAGTAATATTTGAGATATTAATTTGGGAAGTCTCTGAGAGGGAGAGAGAGACCATTCTGTATTTTGTCTTTGACCTGACACGATACATTGACCACACATCTGCCTTGCTATGAGTAGGTCTAGGGAGCAGTATAATTCTCTTAGATTCAGTCAGGAATATAGTGAAGCATACTTTAGATGTTTTTCTTTCTTTATTTGAGACTGTCCTACAATGCTGTTTTAAATATTTTATGTGATTTTGAACTCTGATGTTACTATATATATATATATATATATATATATATATATATATATATATATATATATAGTATTATCTTGTTCTTTTATTTCTTATTAAATATATTTGAACCTTTCATTGTGGCTGATCTGTGTAGAGACATATTTAAGCCCTGAGAGTACCTGCATATTTATTTGGTGACACTGTATGGGCCACTCCTAATAGCCTTGCTCTTAGTCAAAATACCATTTGTATTGATAGTAGAATTGTGCAGTAAGATTGGACACCCTTTGTTAAGGGCCTTAAATTAGCTGATAAAGAGTTGGCTGGTGGCAGTAATAACTACCTTATAGCCTGGGCAGAAGGGGGCATAGCTAGTAAACCTGTGCCAGCCTTTCCCAAATGTGTGTGTGTGTGTGTGTGTGTGTGTGTGTGTGTGTGTGTGTGTGTGTGTGTGTGTGTGTGTGTGTGTGTATAAATCAAATCTCAAAGTGTGCATGTGTCAGCTACTTGGGCAGGGACATAAAGCACTGGTTGGACAGAAAGAGTGTTGGAGGTGTTGGCTTGGCCATTCAGCTGAGATCTCAACTCTATATAGCTGTGCCATTGAGGAGTCTTACTGGGGATCTGGAGAAACAGGGAGAAACCACCCTTGGACTGACTGTGGTCTCTGCTTGCTGTTAAAGGAAATTGCACTCGATGCACTGAGCTGCATCTAGAAATACTGTGTGTGTACCTGTCATCCTCCCAGTGTACTCCCCCCACTGGTGCTAGTGGTGATGATTTAGGCTCCTTGTTTACTGGGCCAGAGGTGGCGCATCACATACATACATACATTAGTGACCATTGGTGAAATAAGGTCAAGCTCCAAACAAATCCATTGCAAGATTTGCAATGATCACTGCTATCTGCATCCATATCAATAATAATCTCTTAGATTCATAGATTGTTACTAGGTTAACAACTTGGGGGGGGGGGCTTTCTAAGCATAGACAAGTTTCCTGAAAGAATAATGACATCCTGTATCCAAACAGGACATTGAGAGCCAGACATTTATAAGCTATTTCTGTCCATAAGGGATACTGGTGCCAGGCCTGCTGTAAATTTCCTGTGCTCCATCCAGTGGTCTAGGTTACGCTTAAACTGTGTAATAGACAGACTCTGTTTCACATGGATGGTAGGCCTGTTACATAGGGAAGGGAAGTCTCTGGGACACACATCTGTCTCTCCAGCATATTCTGTTTAAATCACAGACAAGATTCAGGCCCTTAGACCTTGTGTTTCTGGTAATATTTGATTTACAAATATGCAGGAGATTCATAAGTGTGGAATTTATGGATGCCTTGCAAGCCAGGCATAGATCACCCCTCAGTAATGTATAAGAGACTGAGTAGAGGGAAAAGGCTTTAAGGCACTCTGCATAAGGCAGATTTGTTACACTTGTATGCTTTTTGTAAGGAATATCTGAGCTTGCTCTAGTTGCCGCATATGCCTGGTCAGGTACATACTGACTGGAGAATTTTACTCTATGATTGGTCTGATAAGGGCAGAGTACAGAGGGATAATAACCTCTTTGGACCTAGATTCCATGCCCTTACATAAAAGTAGTTTTCCTCACTACTGTGGCCAAGGGGGAGTCAAAGGTAAGGCTACTGTCTACTTGCATACCCAGATCTCTGACCACTGGGTTGACTCTTATAGGTTCATAGGTAGGTACTAGGTTATTGGCCCTAGGGCCTATACAAGCCTAGCCAAAAAGGTACCCTGGCTTTCACCACCCAAGAAAATTATTTTCCTGTGCCCCTGTCAAGCAGAGCCACAGAGATGATCCCCAGGGTGAATTTACTATTTCCCATCCAATCATCAAGATTTTTCTTGAAGAGTGCTAATGAGGAACTTTGCTTGACAAAGATAGGTAGTTTGTTCAAGAGTATGGGAAGTCTCTGGGGCAGGGATCTATCCCTCCAACATGTTCTGTTTATTGTGGTGACAAGGTTTAGGTCCCTAGAGTGTGTAGCTCGGAGTGATTGGGATTTCTTTAAGTGGAGCATGTCCAACAGCTCTGGGTTTGACATAGCTTTGTATGTTAGGCAGAGATCGCCTCTGAGTAGGCAATATGCGATGGAGTAAAGCTATAGGTTTTTGAGACGGTCTGTGTAGGGCATCTGTTTGAGGCTGGTAATCCTCTTTGTGAGGTATTTCTGCAGCCTTTCCAGTTGTTGTAGATGTCTTGTGAGGTACATACGAAAAGGGGTTTTGTATACTATAATGGGTCTAATGAGTGATGAGTAGAGGGGAACAAGGACCTCTTTTTTCCTGGATGAGAAACCTTTTGTGATGTGGTGTGCCACATAGAAGGATTTCCTGACTACTGTGGTGATGTGATTATCAAAGAAGAGACTACTGTCCACCTGTGTCCCAAGGTCTCTTATCACACTTTCGGTGTTAAGTAGACTACCACCTATGTGGTAGCTCATGGCTACAGAGTTTTTACCAAAGGGGATGACAATGCACTTTTTTGCATTGAGCTTGAGGCCATGGCTTTGACATCAGGCATCTGTCTCAGTGAGGCCCTTTTTTAGGATGTCCACATCATTAGGAGTTTCAATTATGGCTCCTAGTTTGCAGTCATCTGCGAACTTTGTTAGCCAAACACCTCTTAGGCGTGTATTATAAACGGATTCACTTTAGAAGCTCGAAATACTGAAATATCAAAATTCAGTATTTCGATCCCATAAAGTCGAATCCTGAGAAGAGTGAAAACTCAGAAGCGCGAAATTCAAAAACTCGAATACCAGAGGTTTTGAATTTGCGCTTCTGAGGTTTTTCTGTGGTTATGGATTCAGGTAAGTGTGTGTGTGTGTGTGTGTGTGTGTGTGTGTGTGTGTGTGTGTGTGTGTGTGTGTGTGTGTGTGTGTGTGTTAAGGGTTTTGGGTAGGGGTTGTGGTGTGTGTCAGTGTGTTTTGTTGCTGTGATGTGTGTGTGCGCGAGGAGAATGTAGCTTGTGTGATGGTGTTTTGTGTGTATTTGTATGTAGTGCGACATCGGAGTGAGAATATTTAAGTAGGGGGGTGTGGGAGGGCGCAGCGGTAGAGAGCTTGTGTTTGTGTGTGGGGAGGAAGGTGTGTGTCTGTGAAGTAGAAGTGTGAAATTCAAAATCTCTGGTGTGCGAGATTTTGAATTTCACGGTTCTGAGTTTTCGTGGTTTTAAATTTTCGACTTTATACCTTCAAAATACTGAATTATGCCAGTATGGTTGACTTCCCAAAGGGTACAATTATGCATTTATTAACACTGAGTTTAAGACCATGGCTTAGGCACCATTTTAGTCAGAAATATGCCTTCTTGAAGAATTTTAGTATCTGTAGGTGAGTCATTGATAACCACCAGCTTGCAATCATCTGCAAATTTAGTCATCCATAAACCTTCAGCATTTGCTTCTACTTCAGATAAATAAATGAAAAAAGGAGCCAGCCCAGTACTGAGCCTCGTGCAACTCCACTAATGACTGGTCTCTTGGTTGAGGTGGCCTTTCCTCTTTTGACCTCTTGGGTCCTATCATTGAGCCAGATAGCTATCAAGTGGGTGGTAAAAGGGTTTATACCTAATGTAGCGAGTTTGTTTATAGTGCCTGAGTTGGTGAATGTATCAAAAGCCTTTGCCAGGTCGAGGTAAGCTGTGGTGACCCTGTCCAAGAAGTCCACCAGATTTAATAGGCATGACCTTCCTTTAACAAAGCCAAACTGTTATCTGAAGGCACATAACCTCATGATAAGGTAAATTAATTTGACAAAGCAGTCTGTCATTCAAAACAAATGTAATCAACCACCCAGTAACTGTTTTTGCCATTTGGGCCTGACTTGGATGCTTAGTAATGACTGATTTTTATTCCGTATTTCAATCAGTGCTTTGCCTAATAGCCATACAGGATGTTATTTCTACCATTAGTCTATAACAGTGTGAGTGAAACAGGGCATATCTGTAAAAGTATAAAGCCCACACTTACTGTAGCCCATATTAAGTTACAAAACCAGTCTCAAGTTGTGACATGTAGGATCATAGATACTGATTCTAAATAAAGACTGTTTCACTCATTTTATCTATTAATTTCTTCACCTTCTAAATGAGATACAATTTTACTTACTTTGCAGGTCATACACAGTTGAGTATCGTATACTAGTCTCTCAAAATTCTTTCACTAGTGTACAGCAAACAACTTTTGCTAGAATGTTAGTCCAAAAGTCCAGAAGTGAGCTACTACACTTCACAGCATTGTCCTTCAACTGGACTCTTGTTCCTAAACTTATTCTTCTTGTCTTCCTATATCTCTTCTTTCTGAAATAAGAATGGATATCTTGGTTTAAAAAAAGAATAAATATCTCGGTTAATGGCACCATGAGGAAAATAGACATTGTAGACAGATTGCAGGATTGCAGTATTGCAGGTAAAAACTGGGAAATTAATTATCCTTTCCTAAGTTCCTTAAATTATTTATTTACTTTGTTTTATTACCTTGGGCAATCTTCTATAGTCAGTTGTCCTTTTCTAGTTGGAAACTATACTAAAAACAGTAAAGTATTTAAAAGTAAGTGTAACTTAAAAAAAAAAACACAACAATATGCAAAATGAAAGTGGTAATATGATTCAGATTAAAAAAGTGACAACTGTTGGTGCCAATGATGTTATTTTTTGATTTTTTTTTAATTTATTTTGCATTTATTTACTGAGAAAGTCCATCTAGGTTGAAAAAAAATAAAAAGACATTTTCAGTGGAGGTTGACAGAGAAAAGCTCCAGAAATTTAATCATTAAGCTAATATTAGTCAGACCAAAAGGATGATGCACAGATTATGCAACTGGTAAGTGCAGTGGACTGAATCAAATGCAAAATATTATACAAGAATAGAGCTGATTAGCAATGGGCGGTCACGGTGGTGCAGCGGTTAGCGTTGCCGCCTTACAGCAAGAGATTCTCCGGTTCGATTCTCAGCTGGGGTGCCTTCTGTGTGGAGTCTGCATGTCCTCCCTGTGGTCGCATGGGTTTCCTCCGGGTGCTCCGGTTTCATCCCAAAGACATGCAGTAGGTGGATTGGACACTCTAAATTGGCCCTAGGTGTGTGTGTGTGTGTGTTTGTGTTCTGTGGAAGGTTGGGCACCAGGCTGGCAACACACCACTGTAAAACTCCACTGCCAATCATGAGTGGACAGAGCCACTGTGGCGACCCCTAACTGGGAAAAGCTGAAAGAAGAAGAAGAGCTGATTAGCAATACTGTCATAAGAATTGTATGCTAAAAATACACCCTTTGAAGATGACAGATTATACAAGTAAATACAATAGCAGGTTTGATACAATATATTATGCAATATACATAGTTAAAGTTATGAACTATATGCATGAGAATATGTATTTTAGATTTAGTAGATTATAATGGTTTACATACATTTGTGTGAGCGACATTCTGTCGGCTGCAATGTGCCGAAAATCAGAATGTCGAGCATACAAACATTTGTGATCCAGATAGTTGACTACACTTATGCAAATGCACTACTGCATTCGCATAAGTGTAAGTCGACTATCTGCATGGAGATTGCAGTACAGTGGGGAGTGGAAATTCATCCACATCCCCACTGTAGTGCGATTTCAGAGTTAGAATATATAAGTAGGAGGGTGTGGGGGGTGCTGCAAAAAAGTGATTTGTCATATAGGAGTCTGATTTACATCAGCTCCTATACGGCTATCACATGGTGGCTTCGACAACAATGTTGAGTCAAATGTGACGAGCATTTGGTTCGACATTGCCACCGTTTCTTTTTTTTCATTTCAGTATTACTATTCGTTTTTCCGAATGGAAAATATTTTTCTGTTCAAAGAAACAATAGTAAACCGATTATAATATATTATGGTTCCCTTGGCATAGCAAAGCAGTACTTTGGCTAAAAGAATCAGATAAGATTCAAGATAGTTACCAGAGTGCAGGAAACATCAGAGATAAGGTAGGTAGGCAGTTTGTAGAGTAGGTAGTACTGATGTGGAAGAGCAGTGGTGACAGTGAGAACTATGCTGGTTAAAATAGTGGAGAAACAGAGCATAGCAATAGAAGAATGTAAGTTCTATGATGGCAGAAAACAGTAGTGAGAGTGAGGGGTGGGATTTGAGAAAAAAATGAAGGGTGTAGGGGGAAGTGGAAATTGGAGAGGTGAGGATAGATCAGGAGGAGGGGGGTTGAGAAAGACGGAATAGGCTATGAGTATTAGAAGGAAAAAAGGTTGTGGTGTGAAAAAAGTGGTAAGAGATAACTGTTGGTGGAGCAGAGAGAAAAGATGAGATGTTAGATGTAGGAAGCTGTTAGAGGCAGATGAGTGGGTCTAAAATAAGCAAAAGTATTTGAGGAGGGAGATTATAAGGTAGAGAAGAAAGGAGATACTAGCCGTTCGAAAGATGTGTGAGACAGGTTAGTGAAAATGGTTACAGTAAATATACATAAAAATTAAGGTATAAGTCAAGGAAAGAATCTTCATGAACTTAGCATATATTTTGGATGGAAGTTAAAAACCTCTAAAGGGTGTGTGACATTATGAAATAGTGCAGGCACAGGAGTTACAGTTAATTATCCTGGAGAAACCCAAGAGAAAAGCCACTAAAGTTGATAAGTGATTGTAGAGCTGTGAGGAGTTGCTGTTATAGGTAAGAGGATTGAGTTCCATTGTTTGTAATGCTATTTCTATATATGTATGTATGTATGTATATATATATATATATATATATATATATATATATATATATGAATATCCTGCCAAGTTGTGGGACTTGGCTAGATTAAGAAGAGATTTATCTTAAGATCCTGAAGATATGTTTGGGAGATGGTGCTGAATAATACTGTTTAGTGCTGGATAGTTTTCAGGCATATAAATGAACTTGTGGTCTGTAATATGTTGGGTTACCATTAGGCAGTGTGGCAGTTCCCGAGTGTTTAGCTCCCTGAAGGTTAGGAATTGGGGTGGACTATGCTGGGGGTTTGCTGCAAACTTGGCAGCTTTATTATAGCATTGCTGTAGTTTAGCTAATAGTGAGACTTGCATCTAAGTTGGGGCAGTTAGAGTAGGAGTGTTGAAATTATGTATCTTCTCTCTTTATCATTAAGGCGCACTTTTGTCCTTTACAGAGAGCCACATTTTGATGATTTTTTTATTATTATTTGTTATATATAATTATTACATTTCATCTGGTCATTGATGACAACAGCAAGTAATTTGGTCTGATTTTCCAGTTCAGTGATGATGATGTTGTTGGAGATGATAGTGAAAACTGATATTTGAGTTGATAGTTGCTCATGGGTGAATGTAAGTTTAGTATTTTGGGGGTTTAGAAGGAGATGAACATTGTTGAACCAAACTTCAACAGAGGAAAATGATTGGTGGTTGAGGTTCTGGAATTTAGAGAGAAATTTGTCAGAGAAGATCAGAGTAGAGTCCACCTTATAATTGACTATTTTACAATGACACACAGGAATCTGAATTTAATTGATGAAGAGGTCCTAATATTGATCCATGTGAGACTCCAATATTGACTGATTGGAAGGAGGATTAACCATTTCAGTACTAGTACTGCTTGCGTCTTGCTTGAGAAATAGTTATAAAACCAGGAAAGAATATTGAGCCAAGTTTGCGTAGGAGGTTTTGATGTGTTACAATGTCAAAAGCTTTGGATAAATTGAGAAACAGTATGGACAGCAAGTTGCCCTTATTCCTGTAGGTGTTGACAGTACTGATAAAACTGATAAGAGAGTGGCAGTGCTATGATGGCCTCATTCCTATAGGTGTTGACCGTATTGATAAAACTGATCAGAGCAGTGACAGTGTTAGGATAGCAATGGTTTTATGGCTATTGACTTTGAATACAGCTTTAAAGGGAAATTCCACCTTCTCCTACAGTTTAACTCAACTCTTAGGTTGCATTTCTCTGTGCAATATGGTTCCAGTATCGTGTAGGTAACAGAAACCTGCTTGTATTTTATAAAACTTTCATTTCCTTGCCTTGGAATCAAAAGAAAAGAAAAGCCCATCCACCCTTTTTTAAGCTTAACTTCTCACATACTTTGCAGAGGAAGTTGTCTCTGCCTGCATGACATACCCAGACACAGAGAAATCTGTAGTTTAGCCTGACAGCTACTGCTGACAATCTTATACATGCAATTAGTCCTGCTGAGATTAGGAGCTCAGCAGCTGCTATAAAAAGGCAGAGAGGTATGAAACTGTATTCCTCTGTCTTTATTGCAGATTGGAAAAGAATTGACACTGATTCACAGCTGCTTCCAAAGTAGCCATGCCTTTTATAGCAAAACAAAGTATTAGATCAAGGAAGTTGCCACCTCTTCTGACAACTTTACACAATCAGCATTACAATATGTAAATTCTAAGCTTTAAGTGTTGGTTGTATATACTACACGTGTGTGTGGGTATATATATATATATATATATATATATATATATATATATATATATATATATATATATATGTATATATATATATATATATATATATATATATATATATATAAAGATAACATAAATAAAGCATCAACGTTATCTGAAACATTTAGAGAAAAGGCAGAAAATATTTTTCTTGTAAAGTATCAACACAGTCACCATTTCCACACCCCTCTCCCACCACAGGACATAACTACCCAAATCAGAACTGATGTACAGAAAGAAATACAGAAAGATGGCAACCTTATCAGCCAGGTACACTGATACTGTTTGTAAGAAGATCTATTGGGATTTCTTGTGACATCCTTCTAGAGGGGGATGCATATCTGGTGTACAGATCCATGAGAAGTGACATCTCCCACTGACTTTGAGTCAGGTCTTACACAGATGGAGTGCATGAGCATTTTCTGTTTTACAAAAAAAATGTGAACATTGATGGTAACTATAATATATGTCGGAATTTACTTTAGCATTTGTGCACTATGTGACCTTTCATTGAAAACATTAGGAAAAGGAAATCAGGAGTCCTTACCACTCCGGTCCTATGAACAAGTGCTAACATGGGTCATAGAAGGGGAGAAGTCCATTAATTCAGTATATTGGGTGTCTGACATTGTAGGCTTCAGTACAGCTTAGCCGACATTGCCTGATTTGGTAGAGGCAGTGCTGAACATCTGATATTCAGCCAAATATTTATTTTATTTAATTTGACATTTGTTTACCAGGAAAGTCCAACTGGGTATGAGCCCATTTTCAGCAGAGGCCCAGGGAGAAATGCTCCACAGTACAATTTAAACAGAATTACAAATCAGCATTGGTTACAAAGACTAAGACAATCACACATGAGTACAATTTGTGAATACAATAAAAGAAGAAAATAAGCAAATATAAAGCAAGCAATAATGCTGAACATACATTATGTAGAAGATAGAAGAGTGTTCATAATATGTATGTTACATAATAATGCATGAGAAATATATTAAATAATAAGTCATAAAAAATATATACCATTTCTGGCAAGAGACCTAGTAAATTTCAGTCATAATTTCTGGGATAAAGATTAGTGTAAGAATAGAGAAAAGGAACATTAGGAGGTTACAGAACTATAGAAAGCTTAGGCTAGAAAGTAGGTAATGCAGGACAGGAAGTAGGATAGATCAATAAAAGTCTATTAAGACTGGGGAGAAAGGAGTGGAAAAGAGTACAAGGATGGCATGGAGCATGTGGGCAGATCCAAGTATTGGTTAGATGTTCTTTCAGCCTAGACTTGAAGGAATAGTAGTGTGGTATAAGTCTGATTCTGGAATACTATTCCATGATTTGGCCACACAGTGAGAGTACAGACTAACTCTGTTAGATGTTTGAGGTTTGTAAATAGTAGATATTTGTGAGAAGAGCACAGGTCATGAGATGGAATATAGTATTGAAAAAGTGATTATGTAGTTTGTAAAAATGAGGAGTTATACAGTATTTTCTGTGTTAGTGTTAGTTGATTAAAGGTGAAAAAGTGGGGTGGTTCGAGCAAATTAAGGACTTGAGAGCAGTGCAATGGTGAGAGCAGTGGGCATGGCCTGTGGCACATTTAGCTATTTTATAATACCATTGGCTAAGTTTTGCTTTAAGGGAAGAGTGAAGATTGGTTAGAAAAGGTAAAGCATATAGAAGGGAGGGTAAGAGAGAGTTGGTGGCAAGGTTTACACTTGCAGTGTTGGAGATTAATTTCTTAGCTCTATACATCATGCCCAATATTTGATTAGTTTTTTTATGTTGCTATTGATATGCAGGTCAGACTTAAGATTGCTGTTCATAGTTACACCTTAACAATTTTATGTGTGAAACCATATTGATTGAAGTATTGTTCAGAGAAGTAATAGCAAAGTTAGAAGTATCTGGATAAAATTGATTTGGTAAAATAGCAGAAGTTTATTTTTTTTGGGGGGGGGTTGAGTAGTAGATGGTTGTTGGTGAGCCAAGGCTCAATGGATTTGAATGCTTTTTCAGCTAAGCTCTGTTGATGAGAAAGATTAATGGTGGAGCAGATTAATGTAGAGTCATCAACATATTGAATTAGGGTGGCTTGTTTGGTGGCAGTATTAAGATGGTTAGTAAAAACGTTAAAGAGGAGTGGACCTAGTAATGAGGCTTGGGGTGCACCAGTGCTGACTGGTTAAGTAAGAAGAAAAGTTAGAGTTGCATTTGACAGATTGATATCTGTTAGAGAGATAGCTAGTAAAACACTGTAAAGATGGTTCAGTTAAGCCCAGAAGAGATAGTTGGGATAAGAGGTTGAGATGGGAGGCAGTATCAAGGGCTTTGGATAGGTCTAAGATCAGAGAAGAGACAAAGTTTCCTGAGTCATAAGCTTTGTTGACCATGTCAGTAAAGGGTAGTAGAGCAGTGATAGTGTTGTGTGCCGGTCTGAATCCATGTTGGGTGGGAAAGAGAAGATTATTGTCAAGTAGGTATTGGCAAAGTTGGTTATGGATACATTTTTTTAGAGGTTTTGATAGTGGTGAAAGAATAGAAATTAGTCTAAAGTTAGAAATATCTGTGGAGGTGCTTCCTTTGTGGAGGGGAAGGATGAAAGATGTTTTCCACAGGGAGGGGACATAAGATTCCCTGATAGATCTATTAATGATTATGGAGACTGGGTAGGCAATTGAGTCAGCAGCTATTTTTAGGCATTCATTGGTAAGATTGTCTGCATAGGGGAACATGGCTTGAGCTTGTATAAGAGGGATTTGCTGAAGGAAGTGGAAATTGGCTGATGGGAAATGTGGAGTGACAGGTAATATAAGGCTGAGAGAAAGTAGGGGTGATGCAGGGAAATTGTTAGTGATGGAATCTATGCCATCAACGAAGTATGAGTTAAATTGAGATGCTATGCCAGGGGACTCAGGATGGTTATCGGGAAGACTGACTTCCTTGGTGTAGGAATTTTTGATAGTGTGCCATAAGTTTTTGTACTGGATTTGTGATGATCTTGTGGCTTTGCATACAATTGTTTATATCTAAATTAACCTATTTCTTTACAAGGTTATACAGTGCTTTGAAATACTGTAAGTTATTATGAGTCATATGTTTTAGGTAAGTTGTCCAAGCTTTGTCTCTTTTTTGCATGAGTGATCTGGTATAAACAGAAAGCCAAGCAGTATAGTTGGTTTTGAATCTTTTCCTTCTAGTGGAAGCTAAATTGCCTAAGGTGTTTAGGAATGTAGAATTAAATTGTTCAACTGCATCATCTAGTGGTAAGCATTTAAGGAAGGGCCGATTGATGGAGTTTAGTATATTTGTAAAGGCCTGCTGATGAAAGTTGGATAGATTTCTTACTGTCTTGTAGGTATGTTGTCTGCATGAATGAGAGAGAAAGTCTAGTTCTGCAGATGGGGTGGTGATCACTGATAGAGGCTGGAAGTGTTTTGGATAATGAGAAATTGAATCCAATCAATAAATGAGCCATTTTGGTTTGTGGAACTGGTAAAGGTTGGGTGAGTAATTAGTTGACAAAATCCAAAAAGGTTTATGCTATCTGTGGGGAATTGTAAGTTATGTTTCTGCCAGTCATTGTTGACATCACCTTATATTACTGTTTCCAGAAAGAGATTTTTTGACACCCATGATAGGACACTTTCCAGGGTTGATAAGTTGTTGACAAGGGGTATGTATATAAGTTACAATGCAGAGACCTTTATTGTTGTTTTAAGGCAGGTGATCAGTAGTCCAGCTTTGCCAAAGGAGGGTATGGATTGGTTGCGAAGTTAAGGAGATAGAATCAGGATATATTACTGCAATACCACTTCCTTTTCTTTTAGGTCAATCAGCTCTGAACATATTCAAGTTAGGAGGAAGTACTTTGGTATCTTTTATATGTGGTTTAAGCCAGGTTTCATTGATTACTAGTATGTCAGGAGATTGTACAGTTATCCAAGCATGCAAGTCCGAGATTTTCTTGCACATGCTATGTGTGCTTACTGAGATACATTTAAGCATATTTTGTGAACCTGGAATATGGGTTGATGATGGAAATTGAGTGATGTTGGGGCCAGGCTTAGGGTCAATGTCACTACAGAGCTGGAGGAATTTCAAGATTGTACAGAAAAGGTAAGATTGAATTGTGGTTAAATTGTCAGTAATTTTAATGTTAAACAGGTATAGCTGTGCCTGAAACAGCTTATGTTTAAAGCACAATATACTGTCTGTGTGAAAGAGATGAGCAGTGATGGGTAGGGAGTAGTGATTTCTGTTAGTGGTGTAAGAGGTAGTATCAGTAGGAGAACTTAGCATAGGTCAGATAGGGACTAGATATGATGAAAGTGAGAGAATGAAGAGAATTAGTGATAGAGTAAGGAGAATCATTTTAGATTAAACTGCAGTGGTGGTGCTGCTGTAGCGTTGTCGCCTCATAGCAAGACATTGTCCCGTTCTATTCTCAGTTAGAGTGTCTTCTGTGTGGAGGCATACATGAATGGGGCGTGCCTTCGTTGAAGGCTGTGCGTCAGGGCTGGTAACCCGGTATGCAAAAATCCACTACCAATCATTAGCGGACTGGAGTTCTGCTGTGGCTACCCCTAACCAGGAAAAGCCGAAAGACACAAACAAGAGAGGTAATCAATAAAAACTACCTATGTAGATAATTGGAGGAGAGTAGTAAAGTTTGTAGAAATGAAGGAAGGGGAGTAGTATATAGATAGGGTACTAGTAAGATAGTAATAGAAATATGTTGAAAGATGGAGTGTATGGATGATAAGGGTGGAGCTAACAGAGGAAGGTGTGATGTGCCGATAGGTTTTAATTTAGAGGTAGTGGGGGCGGGTGAGATTTGGGGGCAGGGTTGGGGAGTGAAGTGAGCCCGGAGGGCAAATGGAGTGGGATGACACCCCAGAGACTGAGAATCTTCAGGTAAGTACTCAGAAAAAACTGTTAGTGAGACAGCTGCAAATCTATTTAAAATGCTTGTTACAGTGCAAATTAAGTATTGGGAGCAGTAGCAGGGTATAGAAGGTTACATATACAGTATTAAAGAATATAAGCTTAAGGTCATTATGTACTCCTCCTTAACTAAGCACAGTGGAATAAGAAACTGCTGCAAGTACAATTCTTAATTAAAATAAGCTGGGAGAGACATAGCTACACTCGGGGGTGGGGGTGGGGTTGGGGGGGTGGGATGTGTGCACACTATAGAAATTACAAGTGTAAAAAAACACTTAACATTAAAACAAATATTCAAGCTGCAAAACATTCCATATTGAAAAGCGGATTAATAGAAACAATTTATACACACTTATTTATAAAGTACTCTGGCAAGTTTGCAGTGAGCTTAAGTCAATTTATGGAAAAATTTAGGCCCAAAAATTCAAACCCCACTAGCTGTGGACACGCTTGGCCTGAATTTGCCCATAAATAGACTTAAAAGAAAAAGTCATGGATATTCAGAATTGCCATTTAGCTGAAACACCTGATGTCCTTAAGGGGTAATTTGTGTATATCCCAAGTTGCCTCTAACACAAGAGGTTTAAGGAATCACAGAGTAGAAAGTCTAGTTTTTGCTAGATTTTTCTTTTTGTATTTTTAACTGTAGACACTATGGAACAGAATTACCTTAAAGTCCCTTCCTTTCCAGCAACAGCTGTCACATGCACATGTTACTGCAAGTATCTCTCAGTGTAGTGCAGCTTTGACACCTCAGGAATAGTGTGATGGGGGCGGGGGGTGTCTGCTGTTAGTTTATCCTGGACTACAAAATGATACTTTGAGCAAAGGTCTGCAATTTAGATACTTTTCTGGCTGCAGCTGTAAAACCCCTTAGTATAATGCTAAAAGGTACTGAGAAACACATAAATAAGGTTAATTCCAGAAAAAAGATGCAGTCCTGTTACAGAAGATGTATATGATGACAGTGACTGACATTAATCCCACTATATGTTTATGGCATGGATATACACCACTACTTCCTTATGTCAAGCATGATTCATATAAAGCAGACTTGGCATGAATTATGAGAAAGAGAAAGGGTTGTAGAAAAACAAAATCACTTTACGATGTCAAACCCCATGGGCAGCCATTTGTGGAAAACATATTAACATTGTATAAGAAGTACTGCTTTTGATGTGTTAAAACAGCTCAAAAAACAAATATAGAGTGAAAGTAGAGTTTTCCTTTATGCATATTTCATAGTCAGTGAATGTTGGCATGGACTGAGGAAAAAGGGAAATGTTTAGACCATTTTTTAGAAAGTATAGCAAGTCATCCTCATTTTTATTTATCCTGTCCTGTCTGATTATATTATGTCTTGGTGGCAAAATCTCTCTATGTTTGTATCAGGTTATAGCTAAGTTTCAGTAGTGAGTCGGAGGTTATCCAAGCATGTTGTTGTAGAGTTTATTATATATACTTTTAAGGTTAATATGGAAGAGGTGAAGTGTGGATTGCACTGGTGATGTGGTGGTAATAGTGTAGCAACTAGTGAGAGTGTTGTGTTTATGCTGGAAAGGTACAGAATAGGACTTGGATTTGGATGATAGAAACAGCTGTAAATGGTGAAGGTTTGAGGTGATAAGAGAAAAGGTTTGTGTTAGACTTTAAGTTTAATGTGATGCTTTAGCAGAAATGGTTGTTCTTTAAAGTATTTGTTATGGAAGAGCAAAGAAAAAAAGACAACTGGTACAAATATGGGGTTATAATAAATTTACTTTTGAAAGTGTTATAATTGGATGGTTTTATCTAGGGATGTTGCAAGTTGTGGGAACATTGTGGATGGCAATATGATGTTATGTTAACTAGTAAACAGAAAGGTATTAAACCTAACAAATGTAAAAAATGTAGTAATGGTCCTTTATATGTAGCAGAAAAACTAGAAAGAGAGTGAAATATTAAGAGGAACAATATATGCAGAGATAGTGAGAAATGTCCTTTATACATAGAAGAAAAGCTAGAAAGAGACTATTAAAGCTGAAAAGAGTACATAAAGATAGTCGGAGATAATTTAGTAGTTAAAGTTTCCAGGGAAGTGTGCGTGGAAAAGTAAACTTCAGTCTTTAATTACAATAAGGCGTGATGAAAGTGCAAGTGTGTGGGTTTTTCATATTTATGTGTATACATTTATAGTGATTGTTGGGAAATCAAAGAGGTGTGGTTAATAGTAGTGGGTGTGATTTTCTTATTTTTGGAGACTTCTGGATATGAGGGTGCGTATTGAGGTGATTGAGCTTCAGGGTTGGTTCAGTCAAGCAAGAGGTAGAGTTGTGGTTGGTATACATGCTAATGGGGCAGTGGGAATTAGTGGTAAGGTAGAGGAATGGGCCCAGTTAGTTGTGAAGATGAACTGTATTGAAAACACTCAGACTGAAGCTGCATGTGTTCCAAAAAAGCAGTCAGTCAGGAGAAGCAACAGACTGGTAACGCCATGATTACTCGGATAGAGAGGGAAAGAGAGATGCCTTTGCTAAAGATGAGAAAATAAGGCCCCAAATTAAGTATGTAGGAGGGAAGACACAGACTTATTCCAGTATAAGGTTAATTTACAATATTATATTTGGCATTAATGCTGGTGCAACATACAGACCTTATACTTAATGTAAGGTGGTCACAGCTATCTTTAAAGCAAAAGTTTAGCTGCTGCCTGGTGTTTCAGCAGGATAGTTGTTTACAGTTTACACTGACTGAGATAGACATTAGAAAGATAACAGAAATTGTGATCACCATTCATATTTGCTGGTGTCAGAGAAAAAATGTTTCATTTGAAGTGTGGAATTATATTTCATGCAAAGGAAATCAGAAAATATGTATTTTCATTAAGAATATTCTGATGAGAGATATTTGCTTTATTCTTGACTAAAGGTCACCATTCTTCTTTGCTGGTGGTGAGGAAAAATGTTTCACCTGAAGTACGGATTTGCATATGTCATGCAAAGCCATATGCTAAACGTGTTAGCTAGATGACATGCTGCTGTTCTTAAAGGGCTGAACTCAGTTATATGTAGGTATAGCATGTATGGGATAGCAGCTCACATCATAATATTATGACTTTATAGCATGAGGCAGCAGAAACAATAGGCTTAGTTTTTAAGTGGTACAGTCGTCAAGGCATAACTTTGTGAATCAACAGTCTAAGAATACACATATTTCCATTTGTTGTAGTAAAATGAAAAGGCCAACACTGCCCTACAGTAGTTCAAAAAGAGCACTTGCTCATGATTTTATTTGTAAAAGAGCCTGGAAAGGGGTAACTTAATAAAGACCTGAAGTTTAAGTGAATATGTTTTTAGAATATTCGGCTGTGTAGAAATATACTGTTTCACAATAATTTTTCAAAATGCAGAATTATTGTCAACATACTGTTTTCTAAATTATTTAGCATATTATGTTATGTAGAAATATACTGTTTCACAATAATTTCCATTTTTCAAATACAGTATTGTTGTCAGCATTATGTTGCTTTAAGTGATTTGCATATTTAATATGCAAAACAACTCATTAACATGCAGTTTCACTATTTTGTTGTTTTTTTTGTTACTACAAACCATTTTCTTTTTAAGCAACAAAATAGTTTAGAATGTTTTAAAAGTTTATGATAAAAAATGTAGTGGAATCACTCACTAATATTTCAATACATAATAGCAGGGACTATAAGGATGGAGCTTCCTGTTTTTTAAACAGTGGAGCAGAGAAAGAATACTCTGAGTTTATCTGCTTTATATGCTCTTTCTTTCAGTATATATTCATGTGATGTCAATAAATATGTCTACAATTATTTATTTACTTGTGGAGATGATTTTTTTCAATAGAAGAGTGAACACAGCACAGTGTGAGGTGTAGAAAGGTGCACAAACCAATACAGTATGATTTGTTTTTGAAAGTTGACTCATGTGTATTAGTATGTCTTCAAATAAGTGTTCCCTTCTATCCTTCATTCTTTCCTAGTGTTATATATAATGTTTTAAACTGATTTTTCAAAGACTGTATTTTATATATATATATATATATATATATATATATATATATATATATATATATATATATACATATAATAACTGCGGTGGTGGTGCTGCGGTAGCGTTGTCACCTCACAGTAAGACATTGTCCTGTTCGATTCTCAGCTAGAGTATCTTCTGTGTGGAGACATACGTGAATGGGCGTACCTTCATTGAAGGATGTGCGTCAGGGCCAGCAACTCGGCACGTAAAAATCTACTGCCAGTCATTAGCGGACCGGAGTTCCCCTGTGGCGACCCCTAACCGGGAAAAGCCAAAAGACAAGACACAACAACAACATATATATATATATAGATATAGATATATATATATATATATATATATATATATATATATATATATATATATATATGGATTCACTACTTCGAACTTGTAATAGGAAGCCTCACTTCTGCGAAAGTTCACTTTAATGAAAGTGAACCTTTGTGTAAGTGCACTTCACCGAAAACATCGCAGCACAGTGGAGGACATAAAAAACAAGCTATGTCTTCCACTATGGTGCAATAGTCACAGACCTTAGGGTTAGGGTATGGGTTAGGGTAAGGAGATAGTTAGTAAAGCTATCCCCTTACCCTAACCCATGCCCTAACCCTAAGGTTTGTGACTATCGCACAATAGTGGAGGACATTGCTATGTCCTTCACTGCGCTGCAGTCGGCATGGACCTTAGGGTTAGGGCACGGGTCATTGTAAGGGGAAAGCCCTATGGGCTATCCTCTTACTATGACCCGTGCCTTAACCCTAAAGTCCGTGAGTACTGCACAGAAGTTCAGTACAACACCCGTTCGTTGTACTGAACTTCGTGTAAGTGCACTTTTGATTAAGTGCACTTTCGCTGCAGTGAGCATTCCATGCACTATTTCGAATTAGTGAAAATTCGATCTAGTGTATGGAACCCATATATATATATATATATATATATATATATATATATATATATATATATATATATATATATATATATATATATATATATATATATATATATATATATATATATGTGTATGTATATGGGTCTACTTCTGATTGTCGAAAACACACTTTCTCGACAACCAGAAGATTGGACGCATTTAAGTGAAAGTGCGCTAAATCGAAAGTGCACTTTCACTAAAGCCGGTTCTCCAAAGCAAATTATAGTGGGGATAAGGAAATATATCCTTTTCCACACTGTAGTGTGATCTTGGAGTTATTATATTTATTGGGGGTGTGTGGGGGGCACAGCCCCCCACATTGGGGGGGTGCTGGGGGGCTTGCCCACCTTCAAAATACCGTTTAAAGTATTTTTTTTTGTTTTTTTCCAGTTTGGAGAACCGGCTTTTACGAAAGTGCACTTTCACTTTAATGGGTCTCGATGTTTCTTGTTCAAGATAGTGAAATTTCGATCAAGAAACATAGACCCATATATATATATATATATATATATATATATATATATATATATATATACATATATGGATTCACTTCATAACACTGAAAACTCAAAACACTGAAAATGAGAAAACTTCATAATATAGAAGACCAAAAGACTGAAACTTCAAAACACTGAAAACACAAAACACTGAAACTCAAATCACTGAAAACACATATCATACTTATACTGAATTTAAACAACATAAATCATAGCACTTTCCACCAAGTGTAAAAAGGGGGCCCCCCACACCCCCTGCTACTCAAATATATCAACTCCAAGACTGCACTTAGTGTAGTGAAGTGCGAGTTGATATATATATATATATATATATATATAAGTAGCAGGGGGTATGGGGGCACAGCCCCCCACATTAGGGGAGCAGGGGGGCTTGCCCCCCTGCTTACACTTGGTGGAAAGTGCTATGATTTATGTTGTTTAAACTCAGTATATGTATGATATGTGTTTTCAGTGTTTTCAGTTTCAGTGTTTTGAGTTTTCAAGATTTTGAAGTTTCAGTGTTTTGGTTTCAGTGTTTTGCGTTTCAGTATTTTGAGCTTTCAGTGTTTTGAGCTTTCAGTGTTATGAAGTGAATCTCTCTCTCTTTATATATATATATATATTTATATATATATATATATATATATATATTACCAAAATAGTCTTATGTTTGTTTTAATTGGCATCCTGGGAAGTGTAAGATGACACTTCACCTGATTAAAAATATCCTTAGAATTCTGCTATTTCCAATGACAGCAAACTTAGGTTTTTTTAGTATTAGATTACTTTCTTAGGCTTTGCATCTTAATGGCATATATTGAAATATTTATTTTTCTGTACAATATTTTTGGTACCTATTAGCTAAACTAAGAATGATATGCTTTAAGCATTCAGATATGATTATTAAAATATTGTTATTATAAAGACCTTAAGCTTTACAAAAATAAGAGTGGGTAAAAGTTTCAGATGTCAGAGCAAATTGCATATGATTTTAATTATGGAAGATGAACAGTGCTAAAAAGTACAAGAGTTTGATGCCTGGCAAGTAATCCAATGGATTGAAATAATAAACTTTTGACAAGCTTTTTCTTGATGTCCATGGTTTGATTCTTACAATCTTTGTGTGTTTGCTGTGTGACTATGAATGAGTTATTTGACAAAGTAATGTCCTGTGGTTTTTGGGAGGCTGGGATGGTCTCTTCAGTGGACTCCTTAACTGTATGCATGGTGACAAACTTTAAACCTAAAGATGGAAAAAATTTAAATGGATGCAAACTACTATGAGCTTTCATCTCTTGAACAGAAACTGCTTCAGAATAATACATTTATTTGTATGTATTTTTTGCCTGTTTTTTTAACTGCAACTTCTTTATTCTGAGTGCTATATATGTGCATTGCTCTTTAAATGACTTTTAACGTCCTTTCAGAACAGTATTTTATTAATTAGTTAATTATGCTTATTAATTTGATGGGGTTGCATATATAAAGCTGTTTGTTAATATGCTGCATTACAGAACAGGTTAGAATGGAAGAAAGAGGGGGGCCACTCATTGATTTCCTCAAAATGTCAGAGCTTAGATGACAAATTAGGACAAAAGCGTCAGAAGCACCAGGTCTTAATAGTGCAGTATTCATCAGCTCTGTTCTTAGGCTCAAGGCACAATTTTTTATATGACAGGCATTGTTATCTATTATAGGCTAGCATGTCTGTTAGTAACAGATATATTTTTTTTATTATTTTTTCACACACATTAATATATATTTATATCTGTTGTATTGATAATTTTTATCTAACATGATCCATTTATTTGTATGTATTTTTTACATGTTTTCTTAACTGCAACTTCTTTATTCTGAGTGCTATATATGTGTGTTGCTCTTTGAATTACTTTTAATGTCCTTTCGGGACAGTAGTTTATTAATTAGTTAATTATGCTTATTAATTTGATGGGGTTGCATAAATAAGGCTGTTGGGTAATATGCTGTATTATTCTGAAGAAGTTTCTATTCAAGAGACAAAAGCGCTCAATAAACGTTTGTGTGGACTCCACTAATTCTATTTTTCTTTGTGTTCTTGTTTAGTTTGGGTGCAATGACACTTTTTCCTATGTTTTTATTGTTATATAGGTACCTTTAGCTTTACATAGACAGTGGATGGTAGTGGCTCCAGATATGACTTTGCTTGTGGATCATGACCAGTCTTGACAAACTTAATTGTGTGAGTATTGGGTAAAGTCTGAGGTCTACTGATTGGTGTGGTAAAACACTGAACTGTTGACAAGCTGCTTCTTGTGATCCAGGGTTTGATTCTCATTGCCTTCATACAGGATTATAGGATCATAGGAAGTTACTAAGCTGTTGGCCCTGAGGCCCTTATAAGCATAGCCAAGAATTTAGCCCATGTTTAGACAAGTCAGCACCCAAAGCCTCTGTCCAGCAGGGACATGGGTGGAATCCCAGGGGTGTACTTTCTGTTTCCCATCCAGTTATCCAGGTTGTGCTTGAAAAGGGACAATGAGATACTCTGCTTTATGTGAAGTGGGAGTCTATTATAGGATCATAGGAAAAAGACAAAGCATTGAACCCAGGACCTTCCCAACTAGAGTCCGAGCACCATACCACTACGCCATATCAGCTCTATACTTTCTTTGTGACTGTGAGCAGGTTGATTTTGATTGGCTAGATGGTGAACTTAGGCTTTTATGAAACTTGGATGGTATCCTCAGTGGTCTTGACTGCATACTTGGTAATTACATAAGAACCTAAAGCTTAAACATATTTTAAATGGATACAAGCTAGTGTCCAATAAGAATGAAAACACATTTTGTTAATTCTCCTTTGACCATTGCAATTTAGATTCTTCTGTAATATACATATAAATAACTTATGTACAGAATTTATTTGACAAAATATACAGTGGGTGACATATCTAAAGTAAGTACAACTAGAATAAGTGGGTATAAGAGAGTAAGAGATAATTAGAAGAGTAGATTAAATGAGATTTCTATTCAAAAACTAGGAACCTTGAGTTTCATATAAGGTTATTAATTTACTTATAGTTAATTATCTTAAATATCACTGACACTTTGCTAGTTGTGTTGTTATCTAATAAAATGAGCTTTCAGGCAATCATTTTCTGTATGTTTTCATACAACCATTATTCTAATGATCTGGGTTACTTTAGAGATCATTGAATAGTCATCAGTAATAGTAATATGTATCTGACTGATATATCTTCTCCAAAATGTGTTTTTTCTAAATATAAATGGCCTCAATAGTGGTAGTAAAAGAAGTAGTTTGTTTAAATATTTAAAAATACATACAACACAGGGAGCTGTTTTATTTTAACAAAAGCTCTTTTATTTCAAAATGATATTAACTGGTTAAATACAAAGAAATATACAGTGCAACAAGTTCTAGCTTTAAAAAGAGAAGAGGTACAACAATCTTATGGAGAAATTCTATGATAAAGGTATGATATGTATAGTCATTATTAAATATCAAAAATAATATTATTATTAGCATATATGTACTGGATTTCAAGAATTAGTGCTATATTCTGTTAGAAATATCTGGAAATTTTAACTTCAGCTATGAACGGAAGTATAATACTAGCATGAGACATTAACTATATACTTAAAGAAATCTATTTTAGTGCAGTTAAAAAATATAATTTCAACATTAAGTAAGGCTTTAGTAAATTTTACTGACTTAATATTTAATTTGTTAATAACATTTCTAAATCAAAATGTTTGTTTTATGCTTATTAATCTAACAGATTTGACACACAGTCAAAAATTGATAGGGTATATATTTAGAATGATTTAGCTTCTAAAATAGAAAAGGTAAATGTGATAAAATGTACTTAATGAGGTCACAATGCAATTACTTAGGCAATAATAAATGCAAGAAAACTGGTGCTTTTAATAAACTGCCAGCTTATATACAAAAGTTAAAAGATTTTAAAGACTGGTATCTAACAGAAATTCTACATTTCTTAGACTTTACTAATAATGGTGAAGTTTCTGATGTGATGCTATGTGACTCAATAAAAGCATATTTAAATGGCAAAGCCTCTACATTGTATTAAAAAATAGAAAGCAATGGGATAAATACTTATGAAAGTGCAATGAAAGATAGAACAAACAAAGTTAAAAAATACAAAAAGGAGAAAAGGGCCTATTATTAGAAGTGAAAACAAAATGAATTCACATCCAGAAAATCCTGCAGCATAAGGTTTCCATTACTTTAGGAAAAAGTTAAACTATATTCTTATTCGCTAACTCATAAAAGTTTACATAAGTTAGTTCTTAGAATCAAAATGATAAGAATAAAACACATCACCAGTATATACATTTTTGGTAGTAATAAGAAATCTACAGATGTGGATGAACCTCTGGAATCTTAAAGAAAAATTACCAAAAGTGAATGAACAAAACAATAGGATAGAAACTGAAAAAGTCCTTGATGCCTTTTATAATAAGAATATAAAAAAATAAAGGAAATAGTAAAAAATATTTATAACAGAAATAATGGAGCACATTAAAAGATTGAAGGATAGTAAAGCTCCTGGTAATGGTGGCATGATTTCTGAACTAATTAGAATATTAAAGCATAATGTTTTATCTCTTTTACGGAATATATTCACAGAAAGTGGAACTATATTTAACAAGTTCCATCATGGAAATATAAAATAATTTCTCCCTTTTTAAAGTAGGATCTATCTCTGTGCTTTTTTTATTAATCTGTTTCATTACTGAATGTTGATTATAAACATTTTATGCTAATCCTTGCCAAGTAATTAAAATATATACTACTTACATTAATAGAGGAAGACCAAACTGTTTTTATATTAAATAGGCAAACAGAGGATAACATCAAAAGAATAATTATGCTAATAACAATGAACAAAAAAAAATCTATAATAAGTCTGGATCTAGAGAAAGCCTTTAATTCAGTAACCTGATCCTCTTGAACTAAAGTACAAGAGATAAATAGATTTCCAAGGAATTTTTTATTGCTTATTAATCATCTTTATAAAATTAATTCTTCTGTGTTAAACTAGGATCTTTGACTTCTTGGTCAATAAAAAAACTAAGTAAGGGCATGAAACAAGGTTGTCCCTTGTCTCCTTTACTCTTTGCTTTGGCTATTGAGTGTCTCACTAATTACATAAAACTTAACAAGAATATAGTATGATTTAAAGTAAATGATCAGTATACTGCCAATACTCATCTATTTGCTGACAATATAGTGTTAGTAATAGATAACACTGATTACTCACTTAAAAAACAAAAAAAAACTTTCAAATATTTTGAATTGATGCTAGGTCTAATGTTAAACCTGAATAAAACAACCATTTTACTAATTAGTAAAGAGTTAAATTATTTGAGGGAAAGTAATTGGAAATTGAAATGGGATAGTATAGAGATTAAATATTTATGGGCTACTCTTACATGCAATTGTCAAAAAAGAGCAACAACAAATTACAAACACATTTTAGATAATATTAAAACAACAACAAATAAATGGAACAAGTTATTCTTTTTTTTAAATATATGCTATTAATTAAATTTATTTTTACCAAAAATACAATATACTGCTTATACAACTTCTTTAGCTCATGCTAAAGAATGCATTAAATACACTGACAACATTTTAAAGTACTCATGGTACCTCAGCAAAAGATCTACTACAGGTTCTCACGTGCTAGTAGCTCATAACATACCTGCTCACTTCCAGCAAGTGCTTGCACTCCCATTACCCTAATCTTCCCTTTCTATACTATCCTTCCAACAACTAAACTTATAAACCATATTTCCCTACTAGAACATTAACTCTAACCATAAAACTCCCACCTAGTTCCTAACCTGAGTTTTCACTCCCTTACCCTAAAAATCCTCTCCCCTTCCCTAACAGTAAAGTCTCTGATTGATTCCTAAACTGAAAACACCATCACTCCTCTCTAAATCTCAATTCCCAGGGTGCTCCCTAATTGTAAAACTCTCTTCCCACTCCCTAAACCTAAAATTCCCTTCCTGATCCCTAATCCTAAAACTCCTCCTGCTTCCTCCCTGTGGCTACTTGCCTGAACTCATATTTGAGTTTGAACATCAGCAGTAGCCTATATAAGCTATAATGCTTGAGTCCCTGGATTTAAGACAGTGGACTTTGAGTAGAGTACTTGGGACTCAAAATCCTGTATTAAACACCCCCCCCAACCAGAAAGAGCTTTGGGATATAATTTAAGAAAATAGAAAAAATGCTGGAATAATATTTCCTGACCTAGAAACTCATGTTAGATCTTCAGTTATTAAAACATTAGACTAATGGTTAAATTATGATTATTTGGCTAATTGAAAAAAAACTACATGCAACCATTTTGTTAAATAAAGAAAAATATCACAGTATAGTATATATAACTCTTGAATAATAGTATGATTTGGCTGTTAAAGAGATAATTTTTAAAAACACAAATAGCCCAACAAACTCTGCTTATATAAACAACATATTAAAACCATTTCGAGATTTTGTATAGAAATACACAAGATTAAAAAAAACTTAGTATTTCACATTATTCCATGTAGCATTTATACCAGAATGAAAAGGCAATCACCACTTTCAAAAATTCTAACTTAAAAATAAGGATTTGATTTTTTGAAATCAAAGGTTGAGAAAGAGAGAGAGAGAGAGAGGGAGAGAGACTAAATGGCTTAACACTGGCTATTAGGTAAATGTGATATTGATATGGATATGGAAACAGGCTTATAGTACAAATTAATAGTTTTTATCTCTAAAGCTGAATGAATGCCAGATATAATTAAAAATGAATGTATCCCAATCTAGGTTTTCTAAATAATTTCAAAACAAATGGTAAAATAGGCAGATCATATTTATCCAAAATATATAAAATAGTTAAGAACCATACATTTCATATCAAAGACAACTATTTAGATTATGCTCTCAAAATGAGTGCTTCAACTTTATCTACAGCAGATACAATGATTTAAATATCCTCAAAAAAGAAAACGTATAATCTTTATTTTGGAGATTATTGTCTTGGAAATTTTTACACATATCATTTATCACTGCCCATATACTTGAAATTATATAGAAGAAGTAAGGTATTGGTTTTTGGATGCTGAAATCATCAGTCACAGAAGATTTGCAGTATGTGTTTGTGACTGCAAATTTTAATATCTTTTTTTTTTGTGAAAAAAATTAATTAATGTTTCCTGCAATTATTGTGGTCAGATAAATTCATATCAGCTAAACTTTTGTTGTTGTTTAATAATCCAGTTCCCAGATGTGTATCCACATCTCAATTCCCACTTCTCTGGAACTCACTGATGATAGCCAGAAAAATGACTATGAAGAACCAGAAAAATGAGAGTTCATCTTCATTTACGGAATTTATTAAGACTGCCACTGTTGTGTGTCAGAAAGAATGTCTAATATTAAGTCAAAAAGTAAATAAATAAAAAAACACATAATATAAATTACCAGATGAAACTGAAGTTATTAACAGAAAATATTCATCTATGTTCTATGATCAATTTATGTCTGTTTGTAGTAATGTATATAGCAAGAACTGATGTAGACAGTTTATTTTATTTTATTTTACATTTGTTTACCAGGATAGTCCGACTGGACACAGGTCCATTTACAGCGAAGGTCCAGGGAGAAAAGCTCCGTGAAAGTAACAATATAATTAACACAAATAATGCAAGTTACAGATAAATGATAATAGCCATAAAGCACTTTTAAACAGAAAAAAAAACAATTCTTAATTAAAATGCATATAGAAAAATACATTTTGAGGTTTGCAGTAGGGATTCCTGAGTTTGTAGCAGAACAACAGAAATCTAATAGAGTTGCTAGTTCTTTGTTGTTGCATGAGGTAGGGGTTTTATGTGATGCATGGGCAGAGCCAAGAATTCATTAGGTGTGCTTTGAGGGAGTTTTTAAACAGAGTAGTTGAAGGAGCAGAGGTCAGAGTAGGGGGAAGGTTGTTCCAGTTTCTGGCTATGTTGTGGAAGAACAGAGCTTTCCCTGCAGAGTTATTGGCTTTAGAGATACAGAGGAGAGATTTTTCAGAAGAGTGGAGGGGGCGATTTGATATGTACTTGGTTAGAAGTTGATTTAGGAATGGGGTTTTGTTAGGATAATTCACAATATTGCAGGCAGGTATTAGTTGGTGATAGTTGAGTAGTTGAGGATTAGTTGAGATTGAGTTATGTAAATAGTTATTTGTTTTATTATACTAATGCATTTGTCCATGTATAAAATTTTAATAAAATGTTAATAAAAAGATTTTAGTGAATAAAACAGTTCCTCTGTACAGTGGGCTGTAATACAAACTGTGACCCTGGCATCTAAGGGCCCAGTTAGTTTATTCAATGAAACCAATGCCTGAGGAATTTGCTTGGGATGGAAAAAGGACAAGGAATCATTTCTGCTAGCTCACCTGTTACATTGAGGGGGTGGGTTTACATACAAGGGCTAGCAGTTCTTGGTAAAGACCAAATACACTAATCTAGTGGAGTGCACATTTGTAACTGGGTGGAGCAGTGGAGGAGAGCATACCACAAGAGCCTCTTCACAGCTGTCAGGTTGGTGATGCAATGCCCTAGTATGCTCTGATCCCCTCTCTGTACAACCTTCTTGTCACCTGTTTGCTTACACTTACATTTCCCTATCTGTGTGGTCCAAGTCTGAAGGGGTAAGTCAGATAGGTACTGGCAGAACGTTAGATTGAAAGACCCAGGAGGGGATATGCAGCCTCGCAGATGGGAGTCAGTTGTGGTATGAACAAACATAAGTAAATAAATCAATCAATAAATAAATAAGTAAATTAATAAATAAACAAATTAAACAATTTATTTAATACAATGAAGAATGCTAAGATGTAATTAAACTGTATATAAAATGGAATTGAAGCGTTGCCAGTTACACTCATACATACAGCCTTGGCATAAAAAAAGAAGAAAAATATCTTTAGAAAGGAGAAACAAGCAATTGTGTAGAATATGAAGGCTATATTGGGTGGTTAGTATTGAACCAAGATATGGCAGAATCTGCCAGTAAGGTAATGTAAGGACAGATGACTTGCAAAATAGAACTGCTGCCGATTATGTTTTTGTTGGGAACTAGTGAAGCAGACTGTGTACTCTATGTGACAGTATTTGGAAACTGTATAGATAATAATTAGTGATTGCTGATCAAAAGCTAAGGTGTGAAAAAGTCTGACAGTAAGATAAGGATAGATATGCTGCAAAACAAAATTGCTGATTGTGCTTTTGTTGGGAACTAGTGAAAAAGGTCACATACAGTATAGGACAGAACATGGAAATTCTATAAACAGCAGTTTGTGTTTGCTTCCTAAAACCTTAGGCAGTAGCTGTCATATGTAGAGAAAATGAGGCAAGTTTGAAACTAAGTATAAATGGCGCAAGTCTAGAAGGCAGGTAAAAGACTGTCATCCTTCTCAGTGGTTGCAATCTATTGTATCATTTTTCAGAGAGGCCTACTCAATGCATGAAAGTACGTTTTAGGAAGTTTTATTGGAAGTGTACTGTAGAAATGCATCCTGATTTCTTGATTTCCTGCTGAGTGCATGCACACAACCTCCCCCCAACACAAACACACAAACAGCAAATGCTAACACAAAGGTATGCCTATTAATACTTTCTCTGATTTAATTTGGTTCTAGACAGCATAAAGTCTGAAATCTGTGGGGTGATATGATAGTCGCTTGTATTAATACTAAATATTCATATATTATTTAAGGTTTTATTTACATATATATTAAACAGGTAGGTTGGTTCTAGGTGTACTATGTAATGTCCTCTCCTTCTCAATGTAGGAACGTATTTCTTATGAAGCTTCTATTGAAAATATACTATCGAAATGCATCTTGATTTCCTCTCCAGTCCACACACACACACACACACACACACACACACACACACACACACACACACACACACACACACACACACACACACACACACACACACACACACACACACACACACACACACGCACACACACATGCACATACACTCATATATGCAGGCACAAATTCTTACTCCCACTGTACATACTCATATTACCCACACAAACATTTGTACAATTGGAACTGGATGACTATTTCCTGTCATTCATTTGCCTGTCAGTACCTTACTTTGATGGATATTGTTGCATGTGGATCAGATCTGGATTCAATCCTGAAATAGATGATTCTTCTTTAGATACATTATTGGAGGCTCTCAGATATGAATAATGGCTGGCTAAATGCCATAGAAGGAATAGTGGACAGAAACAGACCACAGTTGGATAAAAATACTCTCCATAAAATGTTGAGAAATAAAGAAAGTAAACATTTAGGGACAGTTAAATAAGTTCTGCTATTAGGGTGGAGTAGGCTTACATGTTCAAAGCCATACAAAGCCATGCTAGCCTTTCTCTTGATAGTAACAAAGAAAGCTATAACCAGGAAAAGGAAAAAGTAGGATAAAGCAAATATTAGGGAAGTAGTGAAAATGATCCCAGAAGTCAAAGAACAGGAGTAAAGAAGCACAGGAGACAGGAAAAGAAGTTTCATGGTTAAGAAATCGAAAGTTAGGGATATAATAAATAGAGTGAATGGGAAGAAGAGAGAAATAATAAGTAGAAGTGTGTTGGTATGTAGGAGGGGAATTGAGATATCAATTTCTAATTCGCAGAAAGAGGTGTTAATCAGACCAAGAAAAGTGAATACAAAAAAAAGCCAGTACCAAAGAGCTGTGGCTGACTAAACTTGCAGATACTTGCAAACTAGCAACAGTCATTGAATCTTCACATGACAGCCATCCTGCAGGAAGGTTTGTCTAGTATAAATAACTGGTACCAAAATCATGGACTGAAATGAAATGCCAAAAATGTGTTATTGTATCATTTGGGAAGTCATACACACCAGGAAACTACCATATTCACAATATGCCCCTTAGAGTTGAACCAGTTGTTCGTGGTTTGGGAACTTATGTGGACAGTGAGCTAACTTTTGACCAGCATGTGTTCATTGGTATAAAAAGCCCTTCTATATTGCACAACTTATAAACAAAGTGATATTTTTTAAATCTTGGGATATCATTGTACCCCTTTACTCAGCTTTCATTAGGCCAGTTATTGAGTGGTTCTATATTATAACAGTGAACGCTTAATATAATGAATGCTGTATAACGACCCAAAAAAACGAAAACACAAAATTCCGAACAAACGGAACAGCAATTTTTTCCCATGAAAAAAAATGCTGGTCTGAAAAAAAAAAACACAAAATAAAGTGGGGACTTTGCTTCCCACACCCCTCCGATGTGGGGGTTGTGCCCCCCACACCCTCCCTACTTAAATATACCGACTCCGAGATCCCACCACAGTGGAGGAAATGGCCAAGTCCCGTAAACGGCCCAGTGATTTTTTTCCCCTGGGAAAAAATTGCTGTTCCGTGTCTTCAGGATTTTGCCGTTTCGACATTTAGCTGTTGATTAAACAGCGTTCACTATATTAAACATTCGCTTACTTAATAGGGAACCAAATGAGTATAATGTCCCTTTGCCACAGATCTATCCAGACACATACAACAACTGGAGCACCCACATATATATCTTAATCAAAGGATACTAGGCCTAAACAACATGTCCTACATGGACCCACTCAAAGCCCTGCCACTATATTTGTTATCCTTCTGACTGCTAAGATCTGAACTGGGAATGGCATACAAGGCATCCTCTGACCCATTACTGATGGATTTATTGCACATCGACAAGTTAAATGGCATCAGAAAAACTCAGTATAGTGATCTCAACCTCTTTTCCAACATCAACGGAACAGTTTGGAGGGATAGGTATATCTCACAGGGGATACCAATGCTCAGGAACAGACTCCCCACCTACATAAAATAAAGTTCATCCATGTCCATATACAAGTACAACTGGGATCTATGGATGAGAAATGAAAATATAAGCCAGGACTCTCCCCTGTAGAACTAATGGACAGAGGCAGCTTATAAATACATTCTCCTGAGTATGGATTCCCTCAAATTATCTATGGTATGATCCATCTATTCTCATTAGAGGTAATATATAATTACTGAGCATGGGGTAGGTAAGGACAATCTGTAACCAAATGGGATAGGTTAATTCAAGCACACAATGGGAAACTGGCTAGGATTAATATGGCTGACAAGGGCAGCTAGCCTAGTACTTACCTATGAATATAAGTGAAAAATCCATAAAATTATCTAGCTGGTCTCTTGTATGTTGTAAGTAGTTATGTTATTTGATTAAAAAGTACATTGGAATATTAAAACATTTATTAAAACTAAGTGAAAGTATATGTTAAAACAAGAAGTGTTAGAAATTCCTCAACAAATTGTTCTTTTATTGAGTTAATAATGTAGATATTATTTATTGTAAAATGTTTTTTCTCTTTACTAGGCTCATGTTAATATTTTATGTTTATCTCAATTATACAGAAATAACATGATTTTTGTATAATCATTTTATTTTCTGTATTGTGAGTTTACTAATTTATATGATTGTGTTATATGAATGTGATAAAACAGATAACCTGTGCCTATTGAGTTTTATTTATTTATTTTTACAAAAAACATTGACGTGTTTAAGAAAAATATATCTATAAAGAAACAGTTGTTGACAGGCCTGGTTTGTTAAAGTCCCCGTGAATTTATCAATTTGCAAACTCTAACTTTACTAAACAAGTGATAATGACAAAATGATAAATTGATTATGGTTTGTTCATCATATTGTAAGATTTATATAAAATGTAATTGTTTTTGATGAATGCGACCAATTTCTTTGGATATTCAGGGAAGACAGTGCATATGCCATATTTAAACATGAAAATCCCTTCATCACCACAAGACATAGAAATCTTATACAAAGCACTGAACAATCCATAGAGCTAAAGAAAGTGACAAACTGAATTTAAAACCAAATTGTCCCGGTCCCCTTCAATAAACACATCACACCGAATGATGTTTGATGACCTTTATTAAACTTCCATAAAGACAACTTTATTAGCCAGCATTTATTAATTGCAACTGAAACATCATATAACTGATTGAATTCCACCATTAACATCCATGTAATGTTAATCAGGACAGGGTGACCATGCTCATCCTGACCCAGTAAGCAGTGTCCATACCTCCACTTGCTTTCTTATGAAGCAGGATCCCACCACTCACTTCATTTGCCAGCATTAACATCCATGTAATGTTAATCAGGACAGCATGACCTTGCTCATCCTGACCTAGTAAGCAGCATCCATACCTCCACTTGCTTTCTTATGAAGCAGCGGCCCACCACTCACTTCATTTACCAACATCAACATCCATGTAATGTTAACCAGGACAGCATGACCTTGCTCATCCTGACCCAGTAAGCAGCATCCATACCTCCACTTGCTTTCTTATGAAGCAGTGTCCCACCACTCACTTCATTTACTATTTATTGAATCACAAATCCACCAAATAAGCAATGTCCTTACCTCCGCTTGCTTATTTCACTTATGAAGCAGCGGCCCATCACTCAAAAATGAAGTAACATCCAACCAAGTAAGCAATCCAAAACCAGATGGGGAACAGAAGAAGGCACACCTGTCCCTGTTCCCCATCCACCAGCCTGTCCAGGCTGTTCCCCCTCTTTCCTACCAAAATTCCCACCTAACATCTCATTACAAGGCATGAAAAATATCATTCAGTGTACAGCATCCTCTCTAACCAAACCAGATCTGTGTCACCACCTCCCAAAAGTCCTAACTGATAAACAACTAAAGTAGCCAGCTGCCTAACTGGCTAAAATTCCATCCCTTTACAATGCTAAAGTGGCCAACCATAACCTCATAACCTAGTACAATCTCTGTATATAGGATAAACTCACTTACCTAGACACCAGTAGTACCTTCACAATGTTTCCCAGGTCATTACCTGTCGAATGCACCACCAAACACTAAGCCTACACCAGTCAAAACCACACCAAAACAGTATAACACCAAAGCTCTAAACCCAATGACACCAGAAACAAACTCTGTCTAATTGGATCCCCTTTCTCCTCCCAATAACTCTATTAATGACCAGAATGACTCTAAATTCCTAATGGATCAATCACCAATAATCCTGCCATTAAACCCACTATTATAAAGCAAGAAATCATGTGGTGACCAAGACCGCCCTGTTAATGACATCAATACATCCCTTAACAATAAGCAGACAAAATGTAAGTCAATGGCCCTCAATAAACCCAAGCCAACCCTTGCAACCAACTTCCTTTGACAATAGGTGATGTCTTCCGAACTTCACACTAATTAACCTACCCTTCCAGCATGAGGCACCACCCAAAATTTAAAAATTAACCTAGCCTTGTCACCAATGGAACTGAAGTAATTGCAGCTAAGAACTCTTGACCCACTGACATGTCCCAACTTGTTCTCAAGCCTGAGCCAAATAATTCAACAATCCATCCCACCAATCTCCTAACCCCTGGAGGCTGCAACATATTATGACCAAGGTAGCAACAACCGTCCATTAGCTTTACTTCTAAAAGCTAGCCCAGCATCCTGCCATAAGCATCTTATCCTTGCAACCCAGCCTAACATGCCTCAGCTGACCGCATCAGCAAACCATACCACTGTCATCTTGACCAAGTGAAAATGGACCCTATTCCCCTTAACTTCTCTTACTAATGTTATGCCTGCTAAATTAAAACCATCTTGACCCTGCCATATGCCGTCTTTATAAAAAGTGCCCCAAACGCCTGCAATACAAATTTAAATAATCTGGAAATGCTCTACCGTAAACCTACCATGTAAAAATGTGCCCCAAACTCCCAAAACAAACCTTTAATCCTGAAAGAACCTGACACCTTGTCTAACAGGAACACACAACCCATACCACTGCTATATTAATCAGGTAAAATAAATCCTAATCCCCAACAACTCACACTAAAACACATACTCCATATTAAAATAAAAGTCCAAATATTCAACATCCCCCAGTCATCCTTCATCTTGTCATCCAACAAACCGCAAGCCAACCTCTCATTATGCCCCCTAACTCAACACCTCCCGCCACATTTGTAACAAATGCAAATCCTGATGAATCAAACTATCTGAAAACCATACACCAAGAGTGGATGCGTTCCGAAAACAGCAAAATGCTCGTGAATAACCAAAGTTCACAATGCGATAAATCTGGATTTATCACATTGTGAACTTTGATTATTCACAAATGTTTTGCTGGTTTCCGAACGCATCCACTCTTGGTGTTTGGTTTTGTTTGTGTTTAATTATACCTGGTTTATCTGAAAACCATCCCAAGGTGCTTGGATGGTAAACAATCTAGCCACTTGCTAATCTTCACCAAAAGACCCAAGTAAACTGGCTGACAAGCAACTTCAGGCTTGGCTTCCCCCCTGAAGCTTTTCTTTCCATGCATTACCTTAAAGCAATGCTGCAACTTATTGACCCCCACCCAGCCACACAATGTTATGTCAAAAACCTTTCCCCTAGCTTTAAAAGGAGCCAGATCATGTAGGTCTTCTGATTTCCTGCCCCCTGATGCCAAATCCAATAAAGCACCATGCTAAACTCTTAAAGTAGCACCAACCACTGAGCAACCCATCTGTATTGCCATTCCCCAGGAAAACTCAAACCTAAACCACCATGCGGCCATCATCTGATTCAACATCACCTTATCACGACTCCACCCCACCTGTGGACAACTCCAACTCCCCATAAACAATGCCGCAACCCGCTCTACCCCACCCTTGTAATGCCTCAGCCTCACTTGCCTCCATGCTGCTCCCAAACTGCACCAAGTCTAAAATGTCTTAATGAGCAACTAAAGTAGGATTATCTGTGACCTCCTGGTACACCATTCCAGTGGACAGCATATGTAGCCAAGCAGACTTCATCATCTTCATGCCACAGACTGATGCCTACACTGTGCTTATCCATCTATGACCTCACTGCAGCACCCCAGCTACCAGCACAAATGTCAACTCTGTGCTCACCCTACATTGATCTGCAAAAGAAAACAAAACTGTAAATTCTCTGCACACTCAACCAAAACTTTCTTAGGACTGAGCGCTGTCAAGAGCTCTTCACCATATCCCCCAACAAATCCTTTTGTTTACAATAAAGGAACATACTACAACAGTAAATGGTGCTATGCCACCCACCACAGTGACTGGACCACTACTTTTAGATGACCTATTAAAATGTAAAATGCAAGTGAACCAACCTTGGCTCTTAACCCTGCATGTGGGGGATAATCGAGGCAGCAACATACCTGGGTCAAACTGCAGTTCCTGTACAAAACTTGTGTAGCAGTTTATGGCCAGTTTAACTTATTTCTTCAAACAGTCTTGGAGTCATTGTAATGTAAGTACTACCGAAGTGTACTAGTGCAATCAGTCTTGCCCAAATTCAAAATTTAAACATACCTGGTCACCTGATTGAAGATGCCACCATGACAGCTTTGCCAACCACAATATATCTGCCAAAGAACAAAATTACCTCCATAGCATGCCCATATCTCTCACATGAGGTCCATCCTGATGAACACCCCTCCCATCTGAGGTCACAAAGCTCATGTCCCTTGGAAGTCCCCATGAGATGACAAAAGGGGCCCATGTGATACCATCAGTAAACCAAGGTTCCCGAACCCCATGCTTCCAGGGATACCAAGCCTTCTTCTTACAGGCAGTCCGGCCTCCCCAATTAGCTTCCCTTAAGGCCTCCCTAAAATCTATTGCACCAACACACTGCTCTGAAGAGCTGGAGGCACAGAGTCTCACAATAGGACCCAATTTTTTTTAAATACCTATTTTTCTCATAAGCCTGGAAAGTAGTAAGAGACCCCATGATACCATATCTTTTGAAGGACATGAAGTCCAACTCAAAAGTCAGAGAAAACACTATAACCCATTGCAAATGTATACCAGTGGTAAAGAGTGATAAAGTGGATGGTATGGCCCACCTGACTGACATACTAGACTTATAAGTTTATGTGTAGTTACCCAAACAGTGCTAAAATTCTGCATGCTATAATGCAGATTGGAGTTGCACCTATAAAATGTATAAAGACATCTCAGCTGTCCCCTCCATAAGAAATCTAAACCCAACGACAATGACAAGCAGGACCAAGGACCAAATACCAAAACAGCCACCACCCTCCCTCTCAACCTCTTAGTGCATGAAATCTGGACAAAGCCTTACACAATGGGGGAAAAAGGGGCCAAAATAGGGATAGATTTTAAATATTGGTCTTATAAACTTAGAAAGTTGTTAGAGTAACAGGGTCTGTGTTAACATACATTTTCTGAAAGATTTGAAGTCTGAAACTTAAATGTTGTTGTCTTTCGGCTTTTCCTGGTTAAGGCTCACCACAGCAGAACTCCGGTCCGCTAATAATTGGCAGTTGATTTTCATGAATGCCGAGGTGCCAGCTCGACGTTCAACCTTCAATGAAGGCACGCCCATTTACACATGTCTTTCAAATGCCCATCCAACCATGGGGAGGACATGCAGACTCCACACAGAAGGCACACCCCGCACTCCAACTGGGAATCGAATGGGAGAACCTCTTGCTGTGAGGCAACAACACTACTGCTGCACCACCGCGGAAGTGAAGTCTGAAACTTAAATGTATGTCATTATTCAGTGACTTCACTCCTCAGCACATCCCAGCAATTTGTCAGAAAACCACAACTTTTATGAGAAATAGTCCAAAAATATGAGGAAAAAGCTGGACAGTTGAGAGGTATGACCACCACACAGCTTCCTACAACGTAACATGTTATGCTGATGAAATCCTCATTTGCATTGGCATGAGTTTCCTGAAGGATCCATAGTTTGCAGCTCCTCTGTCTTGCCATTATTTATACTATTTTGCTGTTATTCATACTATATATATATATATATATATATATATATATATATATATATATATATATATATATATACATATATATATATATATCTATATACATATAATCTGCAACATGCCCCATTGATTCCACCAACTGTTCTACACTGAGGTGACATTTCCCCTTGCACTGTGCCTCTCCATGTATATCTGGACAGTGATTTGTCCAATTAAAGCCCACACAAAAAACAAACAATCCACCAGCCCTTGAATAATGACCACTACTGCACCACGCATGCACAGAAAGGCACAGATTAACTAACATCTTACAGCCCACGAAAACCAGTCATGGTTCGTCCCTTTCATGGCAAACCTGGACATCCTGTGTTAATCTGCCAAAATAAAGGCCCGAAATAGGGACCAACCTCAAACATGTCTCAAACCACCCAGAACTCAGCCAGCCCAACCTGACCCACCCCAGCTTGCATCCACCCAGTGACTTCCAAACTGAGACCATCCCAGTGATCCACTAACACCACAGATTTCACCAAGGAGTGCCCAAAACACCAACAACAGGGGAGCAAACTGCACAAAAGCAGGGCCACCTCAAAACACTATTGCACAAACCTATTGACTTGATCAGAGCCTTCAGTACTGTAAACCATACACCAGTCCTACAAAATCTCAATAAACTTAATTTTGGACTACCTTCAGTGTGATGGTTCAATGGTTACCTACAAAGCAAAATGTTTTTAAGTACATTTCATCAATACATTCGCAGATTATGGCATCCTCAACATTGGTGTCCCTCAGAGGCCCATCATAGACCCTTACTATTATCCATCTACATAAATGATCTCATCTACAATATACCCTAAATAAATTTGTTAATGTACACTGATGACCTGTTGCTCTTAGAACATAGCTAGGCTCACATTGCTCTACAACAAAAAAGTCCAACTTATTTTAACAATGTTTGCAACTGGACACATCAAAATCACCTTCATAATGAATCTGACATAATCTAATGTCACACTGTTTGCGACACCCCAAAAACTGCAAAACATACCCCATACACAATTGTAGACAACAAATCATCTTATCACAGGTTGTGGAGCAACAGTATCATGGTTTAATGTTTGACTCCTCATTCACATTTGCACAGCATATGGATAAAGTTGTAAACAAAGTACTAGAACAGATAACTTATACACTAGATTATTTCACCCAGAGTTCCCACCTCAAAATATGCATGCAAAAAACACTACCACATAAAAACGAGTGATCTTGAACTCTAATCTGAAAGAATGCCAGCTATGGTTAGTCACTTTTATACATAACTTGCCAAAACATCCCAGCACAGCTGCAGGCACTATCAATCTTATGTATATATTTTTTCCTTTATTTTTTTATAATTTAATAATAATACCCTCTGAGTGTTGCAAACTCTGTAGTAAAAGTGGTAACAACTCACTGAGCATACGCAGCCTGCAACCGTTATTCACGGGCAGCTCAAAAGCATCTGACATGCACTTGTCGATCCTCCTAGTAATGGAGCAGCCCCTCCTAACCATTTTTCCCAACAATAACAGATGTCTTTCCACAGGATGCAGACACTGAAGACCATACCCCTACCCCGTAAGGCACAGCTAGCATCCTGTGATGCATCAAACTGCAATCACGAAGAGCCAACTACAGGGGAGCACAGCCATGACACCAAAACAAGCCCACAAAAAGGCATCTGCAGCCCAACTCCACATCCCCCAACTGCCAGAGTACCACAAGCTGAAGCTGCTACCACCCAATAACAGTGCTCACTTTGCAGAAGCCAAAAAGGCAGCCAATGCTAACAAAAGGTAAGAGCATCTCTAAACTGAGAAAGTCCTAGTTTGAACTCCCTACTTTCAGCAAGAGCCATGTTCCACTTGTAGCCTGGAAAGCTTGTAATGTTTCTGGATCCCAAGGTTGTTAGCAAGCAAGCTCTCCCACAGGAAAACACCTTAAGCAGCCTTATCTGTTGGCTGAAAGTACACAAAAAAAATTATGAGGTTAGTGATTGCACCGCACCCTTGCTACATACCTAATACTGGTGCTTATATATACTGTGACTTAATCTCCCATACTAACCATTGCTAATCCAAGGCCTACCTGCACCAGCCATACCCACAGGTCATCTTGGACATAAACTCACACTAGCAAGTTCACTCCAAAATGTGATTCCTTACCCAGTTACACTTGCCTAAGCCCCCCGTAAGCCCCTCCCTACCCTTCCCTCATTTCCTCACAATCATCCCTCCTTCCCATTTAACCCTTTCCTCCCCCCTACCCTCTTAACTCCTATTAATATATTTAACTAATCCCACACTGAAGTTGTCCCTGGACAAATTGGTTTGTTATGAAACCTCATTTATTGGATGGGCAACAAAAGGTAATTGCAAAATACTGTCACCTCTCAGTTTGCAAACAATAGATACAAGAAATGAAGATATGAAATCCTTGAAAAATTATCATGTATATTGCAACTGTTTTACTTCATATAAAAAAATGAATACTGAAGTCAATGTGTGGTATACAAAATCAGGGTGGAACTAAGTATAATCCGATTATAGGAGGTATACCTTGTGATTGTCATATTTCATTACTTATAAATCAAAACACTGAAATTACAAGATAGTGAAAGTCTAACAGAATGTTGTTATTTTTAAGACTCTCTAGAATCTCCATCAGAGGTTATTCTGAGATAAGATTCCTTACTAGACAGATTCCATCTCAAACACTTTATCCATTTTGGGGAAACAGTTTTGATGCAAGCCACAGCAAAGATGGAATGGTGAAGCTTACCTAATGAATGGAAAATGAAACTATTCCACAAAAATATATCCAGAAAAGCTACTTATAAATGCCAGTTTATATAATCTGGAGGAAAGAAAAGTATCAGGAATGCAAAAGAGACTTTATATAACTTACACATGCAGAAAAGTAAAGCACTGAGAATTTCTTGAAAGAGTTATATACATCAGTGAAAAGTCTAATGTGATCTGGTAGAGGTTTAATTACTTTATTTATGTATTCATTTGTTTATTTCATGTGCTATAAATTGTTTTAAACAGTTCTTTTCATTGAAGCTAAATCTGTTTTATAATAACCATGTTGTAATATGGGGAACCACCACAATTATTTTCCAAATCTGGGCAAAAAAGAACTTTGCTAAGCACCTTTCTGAGGTAAGAAAGCACTGTTATGTTATATACTTATGCTTGAACTTTAATAGCTGTTAAGACACTTTATTGTAAAGAAAAATATGTGGCAGACTGTCTTACAGCTTTAAAGCTGTTCATGTATTAGAAGAATATTTTAATTCTGCCTGCTGTCTGGATGGCGATTCTTAATTATTTTATATCTGTCAAAACTGCAAAACAATTTTTTTCTCATATAACTTTTTCTGTAACTGTTAGAACATGGAGTAGATAAATGTCTCTGATCATAGCTCTCAAAGTGGACATTTATCATCCGTGTCTTCATGCCTTGAATACGCAACAGACTGGTTATTATAGGAGATGTGATCTTACTCCTCCATATTATACATATTTATTTATTTATCTGTTTGTCTTTTGTTAACTAGGTCAGTCCACCTGGCTGGAGGCCCATTTTCAATGGAGACCCAAGGAGAAAAGCTCCACAACAAGTGACAAAATAACAATAAGAATAACAAAGTTACATTACAAGTAATATGAATATGAAATACATACGTACAAAACATTCATGCTATAATAGAAATTAACAGCGTATACAATTTAGCAAAAAGTACAGGTATGAACTAACGGAGGTAGAACTTGGAATCAAAAAATGTGGATTAACAAATAGGGCATACAGAATAAAAGAGATTATCAGAAAACAAATAAGCCTCAAAAACATCATTAATGTGAAGACCAGGTGGGCAGAGAGGAAGAAGTAGTAAAATAAAAGGGTTAAAAGTAGAGGGGAGGGGAGGAGAGCAGAGGATAGTAAAGAGAGTGAAGGAAAACAGCTGTGAAAAGAGAGATGGGGTGGAAAACTGAAGTACCTAAAGGAGGTACAAGAAGAGATTTAAGTACATAAATATGCTCAGTGGCATTGCTGAAGTACCATAGGAGCAGATTATTATAAAGCCATGTAAAACTAGGGAGGGATGATTGTTGTAACCTGTGAACTGGGGGACAAAAATTTAGATAGGGTGGTGACAATTGCAGCAGGGAGATTTAGCAATGTAGTATTTCAATTATCTTTTGAAAAGGATCGAACATTGGATAGAGCATGTATTAGTTGGGAGTTTGTTCCACGTTTGAGCTATACAGCATTTATAAAGTAATCTGCCTATAGTTTTGTTAGGGCTGTAGGTCTTAAGCAGCAGTTGGTCAGTAGAGTACAGAATGTGTCATCTGTAGCTGTGAAAGCTGGAGTAATTGAGGGAGTTCGAGCCACTGTAGTTATTTAAGGACATGGCAGTTATGGGATTTGTAAGGGAGGTTTCAGACAACTCTGGCTCTCTGGTTGTAACTTTGTTCAAGTTTGGTTAAAGGGTTTGCCTGGTTGTGTGTAAAAACAGGGGAAGCATAGAGTAGGCAGGGGAGGAGATAGGATTGAGCAAGTGAGGAACTCGAGGTGGTGGATAAGAATTTTTTGTGTCTATGCAGTAAGCCTTGTTTTTGATATCATGGAAAACTCCAAATACACTTTCTTTTTAATTTTACTTCCTTTGTTGTGGATAACATTAAATTTATCATTGCATTTGATGTAGCAATATATTTTGAATTGTAATGTAACAATTTGCGTGTTATGCTGTTTTGTGCCTTTCCCCCAGGTTGTAGCTTTGAATGGACTTGTACCAGCCTATCAAGCCAGCTAACAGACAAACAAACAACTCAATATGGTTTGTTATTCATGTTATCCAGTTTGGTTTGACCTATTTTCAGTTGAAGTCTGGGATGAAAAGTGTCTAAAAAAGCTAGAAATCCAACACAAAACTGAAAATGATCAATGTATGAAAGTTTACTACAGGAAATGTATATTAGGTAATGTTTAAATAAAAGAAAATACATATGATAACCCTGTACAATAGTCAACAGTAAATATATATATTAGATTGTGATGTAATTTACAGTTAATTTATTGACCAAAGTAGAATTACAGTAGTATCGAAAATATTACATGAAAAATCCAAACAGAGAAACATACACAAGTATAATGCATCACTGTATAATGATTCCAAACTGTTGATTATGACAGAACACTAAAAATAGCTATCACAATAAAAGTAATTAGTACATCATGCAGGTAATTCTCAGTATATGAATGAGAGTCCAATATTAAGGTGCAAATGATATGACTTGATGTGTGTAAGTAGAATCAGTGCACCTTGTGAGGTGTAAGACTTGCATACACAGTTGATAACATAGTTGTAATTTAGTTTTAAATTCTGATACTATATTACTGCTCCTTATATTTCTGTGCTTTATTCTAAATGTCACGTACATAGTTTGAAAGGGCACTTTCATATGCATTCTGACATCTTGATTGTTTTATCAGTTGCTACCTGATAAATGGAAACTACAAACAATATGATTTTAGGAAAACCTTTGCAGAGTTAAAAGTATGAACTGTGAAGTAAATTAAAAGAGAAGTGTATTAGGAGAAAGTGAAGGGTGTGAAAGCTCCACAGTTAAGCCCCTTCTCTTTATTATAAAGAACACTTACATTTGGGAAAATCTTCCAGGTAATGTGACAGTATGCATTATCAGTGCATGTAACTTGCATAAAGATCCTTTTAGAAAATATGCACTAGAGCATGGGTCAGCAGTAGGGATTGACATAACTGTAAAATCAAGGAAATATGAAACAGGTTTAATAAACTATGCTGATAGGATCTACCATCAATGCATTTCTTTATTTGTTTGCAGAAAGATATGAACACTTAGTCACCAGCCTTGCTGTAATATATCATTCCTTGTTCCATCTTCTTATTAGATGAATTAGACTAATTTGACATGAAAATCAGATCCTTCAGTTTGCAAATAAATATTGTAATCAAGCATTACAGTAAGGATTCATAAAACAGATCCAAAGGAGTGCTAAGTTCAGCTAAAGAGAATATAAATCTCTTTAAAAACAGTATAATATATCATTTCAGTGTGCTATTCATTGGTACTTTCTTTAGTTATCGGTATAAATAGCTGTAATATAAAACTGACATATAAAATGTTAAACTGAGACACTTAGAATCTAAAGCAATATTAAGTTCTTCTAAAGACAAAAAGGAAATGTATATTTGACATTTTTGTTTTTGTTATACATGCCATTTTTTTTACAAACCTAATGACAGTTCCTCATTCCTTCTTGGGGTCTTATTTGCAGCATTTGATCCAAACTAAGGGAATACTATATATCTTCATAAGACTGATGTCAACTGCAATCTGCTTTATGTTTCACCTTTCTGAATAGATGTATTTCAGCCAATAATATAAAGCATGCTTGCAACAAATTCCAATTTATCTCACCTCCAGGAATCTCTTAGTGGCGTTCAACATTTCTTTCTCTCTCTCTCTATAAACTAAGGGGTGCCAGCCAGTGTCAAATACAGATTATTCATTCCCACTCAACTCTGGATAGCTGAGCAGAATTAGGCAAGCAAAGAAAACTATCTCTTTGTCCTTGATCACTTTATTTTGTGGGTTGTAATGCTGTTGCAAAATAAATGTACAATGTTAATGAAGAGAAATGTTCAAAAGAAATGTTAAAAACAGTTAATCAGCATTAGAATATGCTGATACTAAAACCAACCAACACATGCTCATATTGTGCTGTAGAGCATGAGTTTAGAATGTAGATCTTCTCTCATTGGGAGTTAGAGAAGAATATACTTTTATCAGTGAGCTAAAGAGAATGCTTCTGAGTAACCTGTAAAAAACAGAAAAAAATAGCCTAATCAAATATATGAACCCATTTACAATAGTTTACATATAAAGACAGCATTTTGTTTCAAACTGGCCAACATAATTGATTAACAGTCACATGGGGTGATAAAGTGTCAAAGTTATTAGTGCTAGACTTGTCAATTATTGTTTGCCAGTTGGCTGTATATTAGTTTAAGCAGCCCAAGTGTACAGACACAGACACAAACACACGCGCACACATACACACACACAAATGTGAAAACAGTTTGTTTTGTCAGGTGAATTGTGGTTGAATCACATTATATTGATTGCTATTCACTGACTGCCTGGATTGAGGAGCAGAGCTGGATTATGGACCCTAAGGGTAATGGATAGGGACCCCCCCCACAGCAACCCTCCCACCTTGCAGCATTCCCCTCCCTTGACGTAGCTATTCCATTGCCTCATTACTTGACTATTTCTCCCCAGTTACATTAAATACTGTTCAGAGCTGTCAGTGTACAGACTATTTTCATCTTTACTTCTACAATGATTACAGATATTTGGATTTAATTTAAAACTTTTATTTAAAATTTTATAGCACAACCCCTGATAGCCATTTACTGAACAAACAATACAGACTCACAATGAAAACAGACTTAGCATGAAGAGTAAATCTGTCTGCCCTTGAAACTCAAATGTATCTAGCCAATGGTGGATTAAGTTGACCTTTGGTCTCTTTTCAAACCATAAGCTCCTTGCAGTCATTTTTAGGACCATGCATACATGGATATGTTCTTTGATTCACCTTTCTGACTGTGTTCAATTGTATTAAATTATATTCCTTCTATAATACAGCACCACTTGTTAGAATGTGTTTTAAATTAGTAGTTTTGAACATTTTTCCCATAAGCAGTGAAACAAAATGTATGCATCAATAATGACAATACTACCCATTTCAAAACATTTCAACCATAAAAGGCCACTCAAACTCAAATTATTACAGTCCACCAGTAACTGTCAATATCACGATCTTTGCAGAAGTAAAAGTCGTCTGAATAATTCCACACTAAAGAAATCTGTAACTAATGATGAGGTTGCTACTGGCAAATTACTTTACATTTCAGTGTTTACAAATTCAGTGCCTGCTGCCCTTGAAGAATTAATTGCCTATGTTACATTTAAAAAAAGTTGGTAGGCTGGTGATATTGCAATAGGGAATGGTTGGCAAACTGACAACAAATTCATAGTTACTAGTCATCTCATCCAAAGGAGGACACACTCAGGAGTCTTCTGCACCAAAGGCAAGTATGCTACCTGTTGTGCTGCTAAAATTGCTTTCAGATTTTACAGCACAAACACTGACTACTATTTGCTAAACAAAACAGTCGCACAGTGAAAACAGACTTAGCATGAGCAACAATAAAATTTTAAACCCTTGAAACTAACAATTCCCTAAAAATGCACTGAAACTCACAATTCCTTCAAAAAGCACCAAGACTCACAATTCCTTCAGCAGTCTGGTAGTTGGTGTAGAGGATTCAGGCTATTGTATCCTTTAACCAAAGTACAGGGTTTGAGCCTGAGTAAGTTAATTAACTAACCTACCATCCTTAACTACAACATCGCACACAGGCATACCATCATAAGAATTGCTTTATATGTATGAATGAAAGAATGACTATGTTATTGCAAGTTAAATTCCATATGCATTTCTCTCATGCTGAACATGTTTATATTAATCCTGCATTGGTGTGTGTCATATTAAAAATACATGCATGGATGCAGAGTGCATGCATGTGTCTTCTTAAAGGAAAAGACTCCATCAAGACATTACAAAGAAATGTTTAATTTAATTTAATTTTTTTTTATTAATTCAAATGTAAATGTGGAAGCACCCTGGACAATCTCCCCCCCCCCCAAGATGGCTATGGGTCCTTGGCAACTGCCTAGGTTGCCTAGTGCTGGACCCAGCTCTGGTGAGGAGACATGGATTTGTCCACTTGCAGGACCCATGTTAAAGTCCATTCTCAAGGTTTAATGATTTGCAGTTCACTGAACTATAGTGGGATGAAAACCTTTTTATTTATTTTCTTACCTGCATGTACTCTATTTGTGTAATTCCCCTACAGGTGAATACATTGTTTCTTATTGAGTGGTCTGCTGACTTTGAGGACTAAGGCTTATTTTTAAAGGGTTGTTGACTCCTCTCAACTAATTTTTAATACTACATTGTACCCTTGAGTCAATGCAAGAATCTGCTCTTATGAGTTAAGGAAAGGTTGCTGATGAAAGACTGATATAAACCCTTTTACCAATATGAGGAGTCACACCAGCAAAAACGATTGTCTTGGCAGGGAAATGGGTTATTAATAAAGACTGGTCTCTTAATCTGTGCTTGCTGCAGCTGCTGTGTTTAAGCTGTGTGTGTAAATTGCCACTACCTTTGCTGATATACAAAAAGGAAAAAATATTGAGGCCCCAGAAAAAATGGTGACATATACTAGCCAATGTCTAATTAGTATGCAGGAAAGAACTTAACATGACATATTCCATCTACACCAATAGATAGCCACAGTGGTGATCAAATTGTCTATCTTATCAGGTATCCCAAAACTATTGCATTTCTGAAAAAGATGAGAGCAGAACATGATGTGGAGGTACAGCTTGTGGCTATGCAACTACGGGAGCCTGACCCCCAAACCAAATGGTTCAGAATTTTGTTATCACACTTCACTACAGACATATTCAAATCTATATGGATTGTGAATACAGTGTAGCACTTGATGATATGAAACTAAAGAAAGACATTTTAGCAAGGGCAGGCACCTCACCTGATGCATAGACTCTTAAGTACCACAACTTTGCATTCCCTAGTGATAGGTCAGCAATGTCCTAAATGACTGATTTAACTCTTATTTTGAGACTATCGTTAGAACATAATCTGAATGATAAAATAACATTTTGGAAATTTTAGCTGTGGATAAAATTAAAAGAGCAATCCCTGGCCACATATGAAAATGGGCTATCAGTGTGACTCTTAGGCATTTAGAAAGAGCAGTGGGCTGATTTCTGATTTGGGTCACTGTAGCAAAATGTTTGTTAATAATTAAGATTGAAACTTCTAAAGCTGACTTGCTTAATCTAAGCATGAGCATGTTTTAATGTCCATTAACAACAAAAGAAGATTATTTGAAACAGTTTGTTTTAAATGTTCTGACAGGACACATAGACATGCACTGTGCTGCTAATGGTAGCAATTTGTACCTGTAAAAACTAATTATACTCATCAGCAAACTTTAAAATGTTTTCTTGAGTGCATGATAGTGAAATGTGACGGTGCTGAACTGTTAACATATGAGTGAAGTCTCTGTATTCTGTCATTATGCAGGCTCCATCCTTATTAAATGTACTATAATAGTAGAAAGGAAAGCATTGCTAAGATTGCTCAACTTAGGGAACACAATTACATTAGTTAAGACAAAATATGTTTGCAAGCAGAAAACTACTAACAAGCAGAAGAATGAAGTAATGCAGACAAGGGCCTTTATCATCTCGCAGACCTAAGCTGAATCATGTGTATCATTCACAGGACAGCCTTTGCCTAGAGGCTAGTTGTATTATCTGAAATGAGTAAATTACATTAATCTGTTTTTTAAACAAAAGAAAGGAACGTTTTTTTCTACATTTTATCTTTTTTGTATATTATTGTCTCTGCTGATGTAATGTTTAACTCTGATGTTGTGTCTTTAGGCTTTTCCCGGTTAGGAGTCGCCACAGCGGAACTCTGGTCTGCTAATGATTGGCATTAGATTTTTATGTGCCAAGTTGCCAGCCCTGATGCACAACCTTCAATGAAGGTATGCCCATTCATGCATGCCTCCAGACAGAACACGCTCTAGCTGAGAATCGAACGGGACAATGTCTTACTGTCAGGCGACAGCGCTACCGCAGCACCACCACTGCAGTTAACGTTTAACTTTGATAAATTATTGAAATCATGATAACCCAGTCTGAAAACATTTACATTACTACAGGCTGCACTGCACATTTTGTTTTGTGCTACTTTAGTTATTCTATTCATTACATAGCAAAATTATGCTGTTTTAACACACTAAAATTCTGCAAATGTATATTATTTATATATCATTTAAAATGGTATGGTATTTTAAATTTGCAGATCCAGTACAAGAAAAATGTCCCTCTAGCTGTCATTTGCTTGCGTTTTAGATCACAATTTTTGGGACATTTTTACAAATGCAGCAATATCTATATATATCTTTATATCTATAGCTATCTATATCTATATAAATATCTATATCTATCAATCTGGGTCTACTTCAGTAGATCGAACATATTACAAGTTCGAATCACATATGGCCGACACCAGATGTTTGAAATTGTAAATGTTCAATCAGACTGAATGGAGATCTCCGTACAGTGCGTAACAGGAAGATTTCTCTTTTCAACAATGTAGTGTGATCTCAGAGTTGGTATATTTAAGTAAGGGGGATGTGGGGGTGCAGGGGGAGTATATATATATATATATATATATATATATATATATATATATATATATATATATATATATATATATATATAAAGTTATGTCCCCTGCAGAAACAGGATGTTTGATTTTAATGATTGTGTAAGGATTTGGTTCAAAAGTAAGGAGTATAGGTATCAGTTACCTCAAAAACATGATGCTTCTTCTACTAAATCATGCTAGTTATCTCTGTTGGTGTAGAAGGATATTGCAATGACTATGTCTATGATTTTGTGTGTTGCAGAGAGAGAAGAGAAATGATAAGACATGGCCTACTCATCCCTCCTTAGGAAGGTGTGTGGCGAGGCTTAATGGAGATACATGTCCAAAGTACAATAGATCTGATGGTGATACCACGATACTGGACACATGCAAGATGGCAACATACATTTTGAGGGCAGGCAGCTAGAATGACATGTCACCATTTTGGTGCAGAGCAGATCCCTTATAGGGCCTTTTCCTACATCCCCATGATGTTAGCAAGAACATAAATGATGATTTTGGCAGCTGAGCTCACCTCCACCTCCCACATATTACTCTTAGCTTTCATTTTCCATCCATTTTGCATCCACCAAGATGGACCACCTGGGAAGTAATACCATGCCATATCTGCTTCCAACTCTGTTAATACAGCATAAGCTTGGGTAGGATTTTATCTTGGAAAATGAGGCTACCTAGTAGCTGATGGCTAGCTGGGTTTCTCAGGGGAAAAAATTCATACTGTGTATCTGCAGTTTCCTAAATCTTTTGCCACCTAACTCGAATAATTGCAAGTTAATATGGTGGTATTAAACCCATTTATGCAGGTTCAGGATTGTTTACTATTTTTATGCAAATTGAGCCCTATGAATTGTAGTAATACATGTATGTATTCGACAACATATTCACATAATTAAGTTTCAGCTACACATGAACTCTCTGGGGATTGTGGCAGAGTCTGCAGCAGTCCCGAACAGTCCTCAAAATGCTGCAGGAACATGCAGATACCCTCATTTATTCTCTAAGTGGGCCATGTTTAGAAAAAGCAAAATGGAGTCAGATACATGTGAGTTTTGCACAACCAGGAAGTATCATCCTTGTCTATCTAACAACATCTGGCACACCTTATCACATCGATGCATACAACATTTATTAAAAGTTGGTTCTGCAAAAAGCCCCCCCCCCCATGAATACTGCTGCTACAGTGCATGAGGTATATATAAATGACATTTAGGTGTAGCACTCCAAAAAGGTAGCAAAGACAATGCACATCAGCAGTAGCAATTGTAAGTAAGATAAAATAAAAAAACAAAAACAAAAAAAGATGATGTCATTAATGACCTTAATTCAACATACACATCAAATGTGAATGTTTTCCTTTTAAATTAAAAATGTGTAGGTGACAAAGCATTTTTGGTCCAACCAAATTTGCCAATAATAACAGGACCAGGACTAGTGCCCCTGTGGGTTAACTGGATTTGGTTAGGGTGATGTCACACCCTAGAGGGAGTGGTTCTAAACCTGTGAAGCACAGCCCTAGTGATACTTTCTTCATTCTGGTACTGGCACTTCTAATGACGGCAGCACCTGTGAAGGCATGAGGCTGTGCTCTCAGCTTATCTGATAAAGAGACCAAAATAATGCTCTACCTTCTGACCGATTTGTATCTGGATAAAATCTGGGCATGTGCTAGAGGATCTGAGTGGAAAAAGACTGGCATCTGGCAGGAGTTGTGGGATCCACCAGTGCTGACACAGGTACAGTGACCTACAGAAATGTCGGCTTGACCAGCTGACCAAATGGGTTGTACAGGTAGTGGCAAGAAGGCCACAGTTCTACAGTTTTTTTTTTTTATTTTTTTGCTCATACTAAACATAGGATTAAAAATAACTATAAGATAGCTACATAACTGAAAGCATTTGATAGAAAAATATATGTAACTGCAAATATGTATGTATAATGTTATTATAATAATGCAGATGTAAGCAAAAACATATCTGTATGTACATAGAGCTGCGTCTGTATACAGCTATATATAATATTTATGTGACAACAGAATTGTTGTATAAATACAAATGTATATGTATAAATAAATATATCTTAAGTATTCATATATATGTTTGTAAATTACAGATATACATCTGCACAAGCACAGTTACAACTATTTTTTTCATGTATATTTAGGTAGGTATTCATTCACAAGACAATATTTTATATATATATATATATATATATATATATATATATATATATATATATATATATATAGTTCCTTTGCATTTGACTGAACATATGCTTGTTTTGAAAAACACAGGGGTGTGAGATTTTTTTGTCGATGGTGAAGATAGCAATACAGTGGATATGTTGAAAGTGAGGATGGCTGAATAGGGGATTTGTCAAACTTACATAATGTTGATACAAGTCAGTGGGGTTGGGGAGTTTGAGCGTGTGTGTGTGTGTGTGTGTGTGTTTGTGCATGTGAGTTAGAGTTAGGGTCAGGGTGCGTGAAGGATGAATGTTGTGTGTTTGTGTGTGTTTGTGTATTTTAGGGTAAAGGCAAGGGTTAGGTTATGGGACAGATGTATTGTTTGTGTGTGTTTGTGAATGTTTGTATGTTTGAGTTTGTCTTGTGTAGTGACAGTGTTAAGGGAAGGTTTTAATAACTTTAAGGTGCAGGTTTAGGGTTGGGGAAGAAGTAGTGTTAGGGTTAGCACCCACTACAAAGGTGATATAGAGGGGTGGGACACTGACACTCTTTAGATAGATTTGAGGCTAGAGTTATGAAGGGTTAGTTTTAATATTGGGAGAGGAAATAGTTGTCTTCTCTCAATATTATTATTTTTTTTTTTGTGTTGTTATTATTGTTTTCATTTTTTCCTGTATTGTGTATAATCAACGTTATTTTGCTGGTGTTTTACATTCGACATTAGGGAATTTTGGTCATACACAATCCACCTGTGTGTGTGTGTGTGTGTGTGTATATATATATATATATATATATATATATATATATATATATATATATATATATATATATATATATATATATATATATATATATATATATATATACACACATATATATATATATATATATATATATATATATATATATATATATATATATGTACATATTTTGTTTGTTAGGCCAGGCAATATTTATTAGTATAGTATTTGAGTAAAGTGGTAATTTCTTCCACAATATTATTTGTATGTACAAGATGTCAGAACTCAGTCAGGCAAACCTGGTCAGAGTCAAGGATGGAGGAGGGAGATGGAGGTTGCAGTATCAAGTGAATTACTTGCCACATAGTTTAGTCAGAAATAACTAGTTGTGTTACATCTCTGTATATTTGTAAAGACTCCGCTTCTTTGCTTACAGTTATTAGCCATACAACTATTAAAGCACACTTTATTGTCCTGAAGTATATGTACTGCATCTGTCTGTAACACTATTATGATTTGTTTAATGAAGTTTGAATTGAAAGGAAATGAAAACTTCCTTCCATTTGCTACATTTGTTTGTCTGTATATCATTTCTGCTTTAGCCTGAAGAAATATCATAGACTGTTACATGAAACTGCAGCTTAGGTATGTAAACCATAGCAGTTTAAAGTATAACCTAGATGGATAATGTATGATCAGTTTCCAGACAACACCCCTCCCTCAAAACAGACAAGCTGTGGACACATATAAAAGTATAACATTTTGAAGGAAGATGCAGTCCTACTATTGATAACCTGCATTATTAGAAATATTGGCATGTCTCTTTTTAATTTCTCCAAGTCCTTTTGGTTCTAATACCATGAAGGGAAATGGAACTCATTCCTAAGTCAAAGTATGAATAAAGTTCATGAAATTAGTGTCTTTGATGTTAGCCAAAAGTGCTCTTTGTAGCACCTACAATGTGCCCAGACCTGACTCCTTCTGCAGTTCATACAGAGTTACATGTATTGGCAGCATATCTAAATATGACTGTAAATTATTTTTTATAAGCCCCATTGCTCCTACTACTTTTGCAACTGTCTGGGTATCCTTCTTGTACATTTACCCCATTTTTGCGTACAAATCCTGGTATTTTATGACGTAGTGTCTCTCTGCATGTAAGGCACTTCTCTTGGTTTAATTTGCCCAAGTCTTTTAGGTTTCTAATACCATGATGGGAATGGACCCTATTTCTAAGTCAAAGTATGGCTAAAATTTATGAAATTAGTATTGTTTCAATCTTTGATGTTAGCTGAAAGTGCTCTTATCGTACCTGCAATGTGCCCAGAACTGTCTCCTACTGTTATTCATATGAAGATACATCTATTGGTAGCATATCTAAATGTGACTGTAAATTCTATTTTATGAGAGCCATTGCTCCTACTGCTATTGCAACTGTCTGGGTATCCTTCTTCCACATTGCCCTCATTTCTGCCTGCAAATCCTGGTATTTTATAACTTTGTGTCTCTCTGTATGTAAGACTCTATAATCAATGGATATAGCAATTTCAATGACCAATGCAACTTTTTTCTTCTTTTCATGGACTACTATATCTGGTTTTCTTGCATCTGTTTTTTAAACTGTTGGTAATGCGGGATCCCATGTGATGTAAACTTCATCATTTTCTGTAATGCTTTGTAGCTAATGGTTCCAATGCTTCTCAGCTACTTCAGTATTATAATGTTTGCACAATTCCCAAAGCAATATTCTTGCCTCATTATTATGCCTTTCAGTATACAGGCCTTCTCCTATTAGTGTATCACATCCAGCAACAAGATGTGCGACTGTTTCCAATTCTGTTTTACAAAACCTGCATTTGTCTGTTTCTCTGACATGTTCAATGCAATTTGTAAACCAACGTGTATGTAATCAACTATCCTGGCCTGTCAATATTAACCTTTCGTCTTTTGGTTTAAATTCACCTCTCCTTGACCATTTCTGCACTAGATCCTGATTGACATGAGGTTGTTCCAGGAGTTTGCTGTACTTGCAACTATATTTATGCATTTTTCACATTTCTTGCCTTCTCATCTGATCCTTCTCTTTATCTTTTTGTTTTTTGGCACATTCAGTTGCTGCATGATTTTTCCCTCCTTCTGGATTGATTTTCATTCCCGCTTGACATCTCTATGTTTCTGCTGAACTAAGAAGTTATCTTAGACTTGTTCTCCTCGTGTTTTAAAAGTTTCATTATATTTGGATCTTTTGAGATTGGGAAATATGTATGCAGTCCTACAGCTGCAGATCTATACATGAAATCAGTTTTGAGGAGGCCCATACCTCCTTTAGAATGAGGAATATATAATCTTGGTATACACACTCATTTGATAAGCATGACACATTTTTCTTGTTTTCCTGTCCAACTGATCCAATACCTTTTGTGCCAGTCAGTCACCTCAAAACTGTAAGTTAGAACATGAAGAGCAAATTGGTTTCATAGTTTGATCTTTGTTCCTAGATATCAGGGCTGTTTTCGGTATTAACTTCAGTCTTCTAAAATATTCCTTACTACGTTTAATTCATATTTGTTCTTGTTTTACTGTTGATACTTCATCAGTCCCAAATATTTATACACTCCCTCCTGCTCAAGTTCCTTTGTATCATGTTCCTGTTACAGACTGATATTTTCTTGGTGCTGCAGCTTTCCTGCTTTAAAGATTACTTTTGAACATTTATCAAGGCCAGATGACAGTCTTATATCATCTGAGAACATTTTGACCTCTTATAGTTGCACCATCAGTTCACCACCAGATGCACTGTGCAGTTATAAATCATTCACAAAAAGAAGATGAGAAGTCTTTCCACTGTTGTTTTCTGGGAGCAACACTTAACCATGACCTAATCTGTTAAGTAGACAGCTTAATGGGTTAAGGGCAAGATGATGAGCAGGGGTGACAAAGAGTTACCTTGGAATATCCACCTTTGAATTTTTATCCCTGGGATAATAATTTGTCCTTTATCAGGGCTTAGCTGCAAAGTTGTTTGCCACTGTTTCAAGGCCACTGTAATAGAATCAATCAGTGCAGGGTATATTTTTTATATTTGTAAGCACTTTTTTATCCATGAATGTGAAATGCTTTCAAATGCCTTTTTGTAGTCTATCCATGCCATACTTAGATTCTTTCCCTTTTTACATTCTCTGTTATGACTTTATTTAACAACAAGTGATCCTTTCTTCTATATGACTTTCTTTGTTACCCTTTTATTCTGTTGCCATGATTGAGTTTTCTTCTAAATGACTATAAACTCCGTTGACATCATTACCAGGGTACAGTTTATGCATCACTGGAAGGCAAATTATTGGTCTATAATTTTTAGGATGTCTTGCAGGTTCACTCTTAAGGAGGAGTATCATTTTTCCTGTTATTATGCAGGCTGGTGTCTGTTCAGGGTGTGCATAAAAATAGTTCTTACTCACGGCTAAATTTTTATTGTAAAGATATTAATGCTTTTTAGCCAGATTAGTTACTACATCTGGGACTGGGCTTTCCATTTAGGAGCTTTTCTTAATTTTGTTACAGTTTCCATTACATATCCTGTACATTTGAGCTTCTTGTGCTTTGTTTTACGTCTATCTGTTCAGCATCTTTGTTGTGTTCCACAGGATCTTCATAGATATTTCTCCAAAATGTGTCAATTTCTTAAGTTTTTGGTGGTATTTCTATTCCTTTTGCCTTGCTTTCCAATTCTCTATAAAACTTGTTTAGGTCAGCAATAAGTTGCTTATTTTGTACTTACCTTTATATTTATCGGCATATCTTCTAATTTTTTCTGCCTGTGCTAATATCTGTAGTTTATTATTTACAATAATTTACGATAGATCATGGTCTGTCCGGATAATGCACATTGTTTTTATCATGTCTATCTTTCTGAGTATGTTTGTCGATCTGTTTCCTCTTCTGTACTCTTCTAACAGTAACATTTCTTGTCTTAATAGCCTTGTACTTTTCTCTGTTTGATACTTCCATGATGGCATCTGATTTCTCCCCTTTCTTTGCCTTGCTGCCCTGTGTCTTTGTGGTAATACTTTATCTGTTATTAATTTAGCTGCACAGTAATATATCTTATTTACATCTGTTATATCTCATGAATTTCTATGGACAGTCTTGATTACTGTGTTCATTTGTTTTATCAAACTTCTAACATTTTGAGTCTTACTGAATTTCTGTAATCTATTTCTTTCATTGATCTTAATATATCTATCCATCTCTATTAAATCAAACAACTGTTCCCTTAGATCATTTTCTTTTAAACTAAGGGCACATTTTTTATTCTCTGTTTCCTTCAGGCATTCTTCAGAAAGTTCCAGATCATTTTCCTATGACATACTCTTCTGCTTCATCCCGCATCATCCATTGCCCTTTCATATGGGAACTTACTGGCCTATCAATCCACAACATTGACTGTTTTAGAGTTGCCACAGTTTCCTGTTCATTCCCTTGCTGTGCAACTGCAACTGAACTTTTGTACTGGTTTCTTACTGAAGGCTCCAAAGTATCTTCATATGGTGACTGCTCCACTGGTTTCTACTTAATTTGGGGACTAATGGTTCTAGCATGCTGTGATGTTATCAGAGTTAGGCTTTCTACACTAAATACTTCACTTTGCAGGTAATCCATAACTTCATTTTCTATTTTTTTTTATTTTCCATTACTAATCCTCTTTTCTATTTTCAGTGTCGTCTTGGTGAGATTTTGTAAAAGCACAGTCCGCCTCATGAAGGTACTCACCAAAACTTAAGGATTAATTTTATTCCAGCAATACTACTCTCCTTTGCTTGCAGATTTCATCATCTCTCCAGTCGGAACCTTTGGAAATATTGGCATAGTATGAGAATTCAGATATTAATAAATATTTAAACATATACTTAGTAACTGCAACAGCAAACTAAATACCTTGCATAGTTATAACAGAGATGTTAAGGATGAAAAGATAAAATACAGGTAAGCAACAATGGTCTTACGTCTTCTGTATCTAGTTGATGAGGAGATTAATTACAATTGTGCACAAGAGAGTAACAGACTGAAATGAGTGGTTGAAGCTGTTACTAAGTATAAACAAAGTAATAAATTCAGTATTCTGTCTTTAACCAAATTCATTTATATATATATATATATATATATATATATATATATATATAAAACAGTATTTATAAAGGAGGGTAATTGAAGGCCTTCAATGCTTTTAGTAAAGTATTGCAACAAACCTAAATGATTTGTCTATGTATAAATGCAGTATTATCATTTTTTATTTTACTATAGTAGAGTACAAAATGTAAATTCCCACTAAGACCTCATAGCAATATACTCATCCTTCCCAGGCATGCATAAGTACTTGCCATATCATTGTTCGCATGTGTTCATAAGAACTTGCCATGCATTTTGTTTTAGTTCAATAAAGATTTGTAAAGATACGTTTGATTGCTAATAATAAATTGAATGCTGTCTAACATTATGTGGGAATCTGTTGTGCGTATTTCCTATTTGCCTCTCTCTCTTTTTTCCATTTTTTATTTAAATTACATATTCCTTTGTCATCCTTTGTTTTCTTTTTCTCCCATTTCTGTTAATTTTTTTACAGGTCCAAATTTCTCATGGATAGCTCCACTGTGTACCTCCCAAGTTAGGGAATGTTCACCAAATGCTCATTTAGGGACATGTTAACAGGGTTGGGACAGTCTGGCAAGCTTCACTGAAAAGGGGCTTCAGGAGCTGGTTGAGGATGTGGTGAAACAGGTCATTTACAGATGTCTTCTCCCAATCAAGGCTTCTCTTCAGCAGGTGAAAGACTCGCTGCCCTAGTTAGTGCTGACCTCCACACCACCACTACTCCCTGAACACTGTAGTCCTCCACTTTAACACCATCTGGTAGTGGAAATGTTTTAGGCCATGTGGACTGGACTGTTTTTGGACACTATTCCTCTACTGCAACACCATCTGGTAGTGGAAATGTTTTAGGCTATGTGGACTGGGGACTGTTATTGGGCACTAGTCCTCCACTGCAACTCCATCTGGTAGTGGAAATGTTTTAGGCTATGTGGACTGGGGGCTGTTATTGGGCACTAGTCCTCCACTGCGACACCATCTGGTAGTGGAAATATTTTAGGCTATGTGGACTGGGTACTGTTGCTGGGCACTAGTCCTACACTGCAATGTCATCTGGTATAAAACATTTTGAAAAAATAATGGGGTCTATCCCCCAACAAAAACATAGTACCTCTCCTCTCCCATATCCCCCAGCACAACTATTTTGATGTGTTCCTGCTGTGTTTCTCTCTTGGTTATGTCATCTGTTTTTCAGTCTTTCCTATCTCCTTCTTTCTACTCTTTAATGAAAACACCACAATATCCACATAGCGGTAAGCCAATATAAAACATAATAAACCCCTTTACTTTTTGAAAAATACTAATGATAAAAACTGTGGAGTCTGCAACTTGCCCTAAGTCTTTCAAGTGTGACTCTATATAGCCGCATTTGTCTGCAGTATCTAAGTACAAAATCCTATGATTTTCATGTAGTCCTTCATATATATTTAATGCTTAGCTTCAGGTCAGTTATCATTTTTCAGCAACAAGGTGTGTTTATCAAAATACCTTTGCATTTCCTTAGTCAGCAAAAATAACCCATGATTATTCTATTTCCATACAGGTAGAGTGGCACTTTTTGCAGATGACCCCTGTGCAGGCGTGAAATCTTGGACTATGAATGCCATCCCAAATTTAATTGATTTAGTGGCTTCAAACAGTAATGCTGATAAACTGCTCATATGGATATAGTGCAGCCAGCAAATCATAACTTAATTAGAAATGACCAACAGGGTATGAATGCAATTGTGATTAGCTATTTGACTTTGACAAGGATGAGGAACTTTAATCATAGAAGTGATAGAACTCTAATCATCATCATTAGCTGTTTATCTGATAGCAGTGTAAAGCATACTGTTTTCAAGATCTGTATACTTAAATGTCCACATGTAATAATGTGCACTGGTATTAATGATTGGGAAAAAAGAAACTAGATGTATTAAGGGTGAATCTTTGAGTTGTTGACATCTTACCTTCCTTTGGACTAACATTACAGGAATTATTGGTAGTTAACTCCTTTAATAGTGAAGTATTGTGTTTGGAACCAGCTCTGTAACACAGAAGGATGAAGACCTGACTGTGACTCAGGTGACTTGAGACTGATTAGCTGCTATGGCACCTGTTGAAGATAGCAGTGATGGAGAAGGAGTGATAAAGTGTATACTTGCTCACCGTTAACATGGAATTGGCAGGGCAGACTGCCATTTCAAGCTCTGATGAAAGATACAACCAACATCAGAAGCTTAAATGGACTACAGATGGGGATGGGGTAGTCCTGTTAGGGATGTTGGTTTGGTCCCGTTCTCATAATCATTTCTCATGGTAGTCCTTCCTCCTTCATTGATGATGTCTGAATGCTGGAAGAATAGGACCAGTAAAGAATTCAAGGCAAGCCACTGTGGGCAGCAGTGGTGGCTCTCCAGTCTTCACGTTCCCCATGGAAACAAACATGCCAGCCAAGAGGGGGGAGCTCACCAATCCACAGTTCATTAGGGCACACTATTAAATGAACACAGACATGAATTGAATTTGAGGGGGATTTGGAGTGGTGCTGCCTTACTGCCAGAACTGATAATTGCCATTGTAAAAAAGTATCATGTTTGTGAATGGCAAATAACTCTTTCAATGTATAAATGCAGGAGAGGAATCTCACTAAGTTCAATAAATTTGCTGGGGATGGGTACCAACTCCATTTTCTGGACAATAGACTGTTGGTCTTAAGCTTAGCTAAACTTACAAAATCTTTTCAAATCAGAGCAACTTGGTTTCAGTATAACCCATAATACAGTGAAAATTTGATATTCTTAATATGTAATGACACGAGTCTGGGTAATAAAATTAGTGTATATCTAGCTACATTAGAAGATGAAGATATTCTGTTTAATACTGAGGCTTGCATTGATATTACCAATACACTTTTGTGCAATAATGGCTTTATTGGTGATCTAAATTTTAGGAAAAAAAAATATTGGGGCTAGAGCTTCAGTCTGTGTTGTTAATACACTTCTGTCTTTGAATTTATTTAGTAATGATGCATCTAAAATTATCAGTGTTGCTCTTAACGTATCTAAGCTTGACTGTTGCATTATAAGATTTTGTAAGAACTGTGATCTTTTACCTCACATGGAAAGTATACTCAGGTGTTTTATCTGAAGGACTGAATAAGAATGACCATATAGTCACAATCAATTTGAATTATACCTACATTAATTGAATAGTCAATCTTTCACTCAAAAGTATGGATGCAAATTTTAGGAGTCTGTTACCAACTTCTGTGATCTCTGACACGTCAGATTTCCTAATAGTGTTGCTAATACATTAGTTGTATTTCTGGCCCACCCTGGAATAATGATATTGGACACACTTGCATTACTTTCACTTACAGTCTCTGGCCAGATGAGCACTAAAACTGCTCTGTTATTATCTATTAAGGTCTGTCATTATGTTTAGTTAGTCAAGAATTGCTTCTATGTGGGGATTGCTGCAATATAAACACAGGCTGTTCAGTACTGGAAAACATACTGATTTAATAATTGTAGTCATCTCCTGGCCATTGCAACATGGCTGTGTTAACAAACTAATTGCAGATTTATGTTCCTATGCTCAGTATAACATAAACTGTTAATAATATTCCCCCATAATTGAATAACCATTTTGCTAGATTGTAAATAAAATGTGTCACACTGGAGAATTTATAGGAACTTTCCTTAAAGAAAACCAAAAACAAGGAATGGTTAAATAAAGTAAATGAAGTCATGCAGTGCTTGTTCTGTGCTAGGAAGAGAAAATACAATAATATTTCCAATTTCAAGGATAATAATAAAAAAACTGCTTTAACCATATCAAGAAAGTAGGATTTCAGTTGAAACACACACCTAATACATGAGGACAAAGTAGAGTAAAACAGTATACACATTACAAATATTTGATACAAGCCCTTTGTATCTCTTTGTTCAAACCTTAACTACATGTATATAAGCTTAACATAGCTCACTAGAGTCAAATGTTCTATAATTGTGGAGGATTTTGTAAAAAGATATATTTGAAGTTTTAAAATAAATCAAACTCCATTACAGGTCTGGATGTTATCCCTGACAGTTGCCTAAAGAGATTTTTTAAACCTTTATTCCCAGTCTTAATGCTATTTTATCCTCACTTAATTCATGCTCCATTCCACAAAAAACAGCTATTATTGATCTTACATATAAAGGTGGTAGCATCCAATGCCCTGACAATATCAACCTGCAATTCTAATTTGCAGGCTTGCAAAATGTCTAAGAAAATACTTCTGAAATTACATCTATCAACTGTAATTGAATTACTGAACTTGTGCTAACATGGATTGATATCTACCATGTTCTATATTTCAGACCTTTTAGAACCATGTAATTGATAGGAGTTGAGAGGGGTCTCTCAGCTGACATGATATGTATAGACCTGAGGAAAGTCTTTGCCTGTATTTTTTGTGATAAAATAATAACAGTTCAATAGATTACAAGCAAATTCAACAATTCGCTCAGTAGATAAATTGTAAAGTTCCAGGAAGGCAGCAGGATAACCAAAAGCATAAAATGTATTAATTTATTTTGAACAAGAAACGTAAGCGCTTTCACGGTATTACAATCCGCTTCATCAGACGTACTCTCTACAGCAAACGAATACCCTTTAAATACCTTTTAAATACATCTAAACAGCCAATGAAAGGAATGAAACAATCATTCAATTAATAAACATATAAATTCATTAAAAAATTCATTAAAAAGCAAATAAAATAAAATAATTAATTTAATCCTAAATATCTTAGCAATGCATATAACAAATGTGTTTAAAAATACAATATTTCAACAAGTATATGAATAATAGCTTCTAAAAATTCTTTACTTAATGCTTCTGGATTTAAGCAAAGGTTTCAGGGGAATAGCATCATTAAGTCCCTGTCCCCTGTGTGCACCTAATCTCAAAATCCATTTAATTTCTAAGGTTTCCGTGGTGTTAACTATATCACCTAACCTAATATTTACATCCTGTGTTTGCAATACCTGGAAACGAAATATATGTTTCTCACCAAACTTTATTGTATGCTTGGCTAGAGCACTATAAATAAAGCCTTTTGTGGTACAATATACATGATTCCTTATACGTTCCCGCAATGTACGATTAGTCTTACCTACATAGAATGAATAACATTCCATGCAGGATGCTATATATACTAAATTCTTTGTTGTACAAGTACTAGAGTTTCTCAATTCCCATAAATAACCAGTGTCGGGATGTTTAAAAATTCTAGACTCATCTACCAAGGAGCATTGTGTACACTTCCCACATCTTTTTGTGCCTAGCCATACTTTACTAGTTGAGTCTATTATGTTGTTAAATACTGGATAGCATAATTGGTGCTTCAGACACTTCTTGTACTTGAATACATATGTGGGAAAATCTCCCACTATATTTTTTGTCATTTCATCTATTAATAGCATATGCCAATTCTGAGCTATAGTTTCTAGTAATTTATTAATATTCATAGCATAAGGTAAAACTACTGGGAGTTTAAGCTTTGGTGTTACAGATACTGTTTTCTGTTGATTTCTGGGTTTATGAGAAAAGTATGGTTTAGCTCTACTATCTCTTTCAGATCTCACTTGGTTATAAATTCTGTTAATTTCATTTTCTTCATACCCTCTCAATATAAAATCCATCTTGAGGTTGTCTAATTCACTAATATACACTTCTTCATTACAACACAACCTTGATACTCTCATTGCTTGTCCTTTAACTATGTTGCTAAAAATTCTAGGGTTGTGCATGCTATCTCTGTGTAAAAAAGTGGGCTTATAACAAGGTTTCCTGTATATCGTTGTACTGCATACCCCTATTTTAATGGAAATATTAACATCTAAATAATCTATATTATTACGTGAATGTTGTATGGTGAATCTTAAAAAATCATTACTGCTATTAATCCTATTGTAAAACTGCATAAGTGACCTTTCATCTCCTTTCCAGAGGATAAAAAGGTCATCCACAAATCTTTTATAATATATTATCTGTGGAATCCATAGTAGATGTTCTAACTCCCAAGATACCATCACTAAATTAGCATAGGTGCTAGCGCAACAAGTACCCATCGCTACACCTGATGTTTGCTTGTAGCAGGTTCCTGGAATAGAAAGATATTGTTTTCTAACACAATTTCTAACAGCATACACAATAATTCAGCCCTATTTTCGTCAACTAGTCCTTGTTCTACCATAAGTGTCTTCACCATATCCATCCCTTTCGCATTAGGGATGGACGTGAATAGAGCAACTACGTCTAAGGTAACCAATATTACTTCATTTAAATCCTTCATCTTATTAGTTATTTCAAATAAACTAGTTAAGAATCGCTCTGTATCTGTATGGGTTCAGTTAAACAACCCGATCCAGCTACTATGGGTCTAAATTTAGGATACAATAGGTCTTTATGAATTTTAGGCAGACCTTGTAGCCTAGGTATCAGCGGAAATTCAACAATGCAGTAATTAAAGAATTCTTTAGTGATTAAACCCATTCGTAGACATTCGTCTAACACATTAAATATACTTTGTTGCATGTCATGAACAACCTCCACTGAAGTTTGCTGATAGGCACCATCCTGTTGTAACATTTCAATCATAGTATTATAATAATATTGGGCATCCATAATTACTATAGGACCCCCTTTATCTGAGGGTCTAATAAAAATATTACTATTATTTCTAAGTTTATTAAGTGCCATTCTTTCATGCCTAGTTAAATTGTATTCATTATTATAAGTTTGCAAAAAGTTACCATTATAGATAGTCTTCTCACATATTTTGAGGAAAGTTTCAACATTAGACGGTAATGGTGGAACATAAACCCTTTTCTTTTTAAAAACATTTCTTTCTTCAGCATTTGGCAATGAAGCATCATTATATAAAATTTTCAATGGTAAATTACGAGTAAACAAGTGGAGGGCAATAACTGCCTCACTAACAACTATAGACATGGTAGGTATAAAAGTTAAATCTTTGTTGAGTAATGATACCTCAAATTCTGTAAGTTCATAGCAAGAAATGTTCCAAACTATGTCTCCTGGCCCCACATTTTTTCAGTGTTTGTGTGTGTTGTGGGGCCGGTGCTTCTTACCGCTTATGTCCTCGAAAGTTCTTTCTCTCTACTGACCCTCCCCGTTCTTGCCGAATCGGGAGGGGTAGGGTTGGAAAACTCTGCATATGAATATTGTCCCTACTTTCATGATAAATTTTCTGTCAAACCACATCATTTTTAGAAAATCCATCGGCTACTAAGTTTTTTGATAATTCCCCTGTGGAGCCTTCCATTGGTGTAGAGTAAACCGATTTTACTAATGTAGGTGATGTCACCTCCCCTTCTGCTTGCTGAACCAATGGCAAATCAGCTTCAGTATTTAAATTTATTGTCTCTCTTGAATTATCCAAATTTTCACCAAGGGGTAAAGATACTAAGCCTCTCTGTTGCACATTCCCCTCCTTATCATTAGTGATATTTTCCTGTCGGCGGATATCGGGTTTATATCCTTGGTTCCAAGCCAAATGCTTACGAGGATTGTTATTACGTATTAACTGTTCACTGTTATTAGAATTGTTATATGACTTAGGCCAGGTAAATACTTGTTGATGTTCAAAATCATATAAATCTCTGGCTAGCTTCTTTTTCTTCTGTTCCAATAACTTAATTTCATATCTTGAAACTTTTTCAATAAGCTCATTCACAAACAATTCAGTGGGGTCATGCCCATAAGAAGCGGAAAGTTCATGTTGTTGTTTCAATATAGTAGTAGAAAGTGTTGTCTCAATGGGCATAAAAAAGTCAATCAACAGTTGTATATATGCTCTGCTCGTATTCAGATTTATTTGCTGCCATTTAGCTAAAAGGTCTGGATAAAAATTATCATAGGTAGGCATGGTTAAATTTCTCAGACCTCACGGTATCACATTAAGGTTCAAGCAAGCTTCCAGATGATACCTCTGACACTGGAGTTGCTTGAACTTGTAAAAGTCATTCTCTATATCTCTCTTCAGAGTACCTATCTGCATGTCATCATTCAGTTTGTCGGGTGCATTTTGCTGAAACTTTAAAAGTTCGATTTGCAGCAATGGATTCGGAGCTTCCAATAAAGCCCCTCTCAGTCTAGAGTCTGTATTCAATTCTCCTTGAGCACCTGGCAAGCTCATTTCTGCTCCTTCCATATCCCAAAGTGTTCTATAAATGTAAACTCAACCACAAGGACAACCACAGGAAAGAATAACAATTCGCCCAGTAAATTCAACAATTCGCCCAGTAGATAAATTGTAAAGTTCCAGGAAGGCAGCAGGATAACCAAAAGCATAAAATGTATTAATTTATTTTGAACAAGAAACGTAAGCGCTTTCACGATATTACAATCCACTTCATCAGACGTACTCTCTACAGCAAACTAAAACCCTTTAAATACCTTTTAAATAAATTTAAACAGCCAATGAAGGGAATGAACCAATCATTCAATTAATAAACATATAAATTCATTAAAAATTCATTAAAAAGCAAATAAAATAAAATAATTAATTTAATCCTAAATATCTTAGCAATGCATATAACAAATGTGCTTAAAAGTACAATATTTCAATAAGTATATGAATAATAGCTTCTAAAAATTCTTTACTTAATGCTTCTGGATTTAAGCAAAGGTTTCAGGGGAATAGCATCATTAAGTCCCCGTCCCCTGTGTGCACCTAATCTTAAAATCCATTTAATTTCTAAGGTTTCCATGGTGTTAACTATATCATCTATCCTAATATTTACATCCTGTGTTTGCAATACCTGGAAACGAAATATGTTTCTTACGAAACTTTATTGTAGATTACAAGCAAAGTTAATCCTTATATTATCAAGCAGATAAGATTTTTTTCTTTAATTCTACATTTACAGTTAAAATTAGTGTTTGTCTATCAATCTCCATTTTTGTCTTTGATGGCTGTCCAGGCCTTTATTCCACATTTCCATTCATTCAGCTTCTTTATGGCCATTATATCCATGCACCAATAAATCTGGTGCTGTAAGTTTGCATATGTTACAAACTTTGCCTTGCCTGTCCTTAACACTAATGGCAACAGTTTTATATCCCTGCTGATATGGACTAGTCATAATGTAAATGAATCATCAAGAAATTGTGGATGATGCAGTTTAGAAGATGCAACAGACACTAGCCATTACTGATCAAAGGTTAACATTATTTGTCCAGTAGAAGATTGCTAAGATTTAGATTATAATGACAAAAATTGCTATTTATTGTGCACATTCAAGGCAGCTTTTGTATGATGAAACTTGGCTTTTGCTCCGATTCACCAAATGTATCAGGTGCTTTGTTATCAATATATTTACATTGAATATGGCTCATTGTTCTATTAAATATTTCATCATGAATTTATGAAAGTTGTAATACAGCCATCTAGTACACTCTATACTGTTATAAATCTGAGCTATATCTGATATCTAGTGTTACTAAACTTATATACTGCAAATTACAGACTTAATAGGTGAGGCCTAAATTAAGTCTGCAAAAAGTTTGCTTTGTAAAGCATTGAGTGCAATCTTCGACTCAGCAGCATCTTCATTACAAGTACTATAAATGTATTTTTGTAGATTGACAGTACAACTACTTCATTGAAGACTAAATGATTTCATGATAGGGTTGCTACAGTGTGGAACATACTTCTTATAGGTTCATAGGTTCATAGGTTTATACTAGGCTATCTGCCCTAAGGCATTTATAAGCCTAGCCCAAATTTTTGTGGCTTACGCCACCCCTTATATGAAAAAATACTGTGCCCATTAGTTTGTTGTGCCTCTGTCCAGCAGTGACACAGATATGATTCCCGGGGTAAACCTACGATCTCCCATCCACAGGTCTAGATTTCTCTTGAACAGAGTCAGCGAGGTGCTCTGCCTCACATGGACCGGGATTTTATTCCACAGCATAGGGAGTCTCTGAGTGATAAATCTATCCCTCCAGCACGTCCTATTTATATCCGTGCTAAGGTTTAAGTCGCTTTCTAGTGGTTTTGGTGGATTTGGATTTTTGAGGTGGAGCATGTCCATTAATTCCGGGTTGGACATGGCCTTGTATGTCAGGCACATGTCACCTCTGAGCAGACGGTATGCGACTGAATAGAGCTGGAGTTTCTTCAATCTGGCAGCATATGACAGATTTTGGAGTCCCTTTATCCTTTTGGTGAGGAACTTTTGGGGTCTCTCCAATTGCTGCAGATGTCGGGTGAGATACATCCCGAATGGGGCATTGTACTCGATCATTGGTCTGATAAGTGAAGAGTACAGGGGAACAATGACCTCACTAGATCTGGATGTGAATCCCTTCATGATCAGGTGGGCAATGTAGAAGGTCTTTCTAACCACTTTAGCAATGTGAGTGTCAAAAGAAAGGCCACTGTCAACCTGGGTCCCCAGGTCCCTGATAACCTCTTCTGTGCTTAGTGGATTGCCACCTATATGGTAGCTTGGGGTTACCTTGTTTTTCCCGAAGGGTATGACTATACATTTTTTGGCGTTTAACTTCAGGCCATGGCTCTGGCACCAGCTATCTGTTTTCGTGAGTCCCTTCTGAAGGATATCCGTGTCCGATGCACTTTCCACTATGGCCCAGTTTGCAGTCGCCTGCAAACTTTGTCAGCCAAAGTCCGCCCATGTTGGCCTGTACTTTTGAGAAGTAGATGCCAAACAATAGGGGGCCAAGGACCGAGCCCTGTGGGACACCACTTGTGACCGGCTTGGAGTCTGACACAGCGCCAGCAACTCTAACCCTGTGGGTTCTGTCCTTAAGCCAGTTTGCAACCCATCTTGTGACATATGGGTTTACATTTAAGCTGGTAAGTTTTTCTACAATACCCGAGTGGGGTATTGTGTCGAAAGCCTTTGCAAGGTCAAGGTAGGCTGTATGGACTGCCTTTCCATCATCAATGGCCTTGGTGACTGTTTCGAAGAAGTCGACCAAGTTCAAAAGGCATGATCTTCCCTTGACAAAGCCAAACTGGGTCGGGTCCAATGTCTGCAAGTCCCCTATATCTTTGTTTATGAGCTCCATTATGATCCTCTCCATAGCTTTGCAGACTAGACTTGTTAAGCTTATGGGGCGGTAATTACCAGGGTCCGTAGAGGCGCCGCCTTTGTGGAGTGGGACCACAGTTGCCGTACGCCACTCCTTGGGCACGTATCCTGTGGTAAGGCTGAGATTAAACAGCTGCCTTATGTGCGGGTTTAATTCCTCATTTAGCTCGTGTAGCACACAGCCGGGGACACCATCCGGTCCCATTGATGCTGTGTTTTTAGCTTTAGAGAGAGCAGCTTTCACCTGCGCATTTGAGATGTCCGGGATTAGAGAAGTTAAGTTTACAACTTTTGTTTCTGTGTTCAAAACATAGTTAATTACTTATATGTTCAGTCTATCTAGTGTGGGAGAAAGAAAAATTGGTGGCCCCTTTTAGTACTTTGAGTCTGTTGGCTACAACTTTGAATGCTGAATAACACATAATGTGCATTTTAGAAACAAACATAACCTAGATTTCTGTTCAAGCCATACATTTTCCTTGCCAAGTACAATTATGAAAATAAATGTATATTTTTCATTTGTTCTTTTGTAAATCCTACTGCTTTTTGAATGTCTCTGTACAAATCGTCTGATAAAATTAAATCATAAAAGTCTGTCAGTAATGACTATTTTTTTCAAATAGTTTGACAACCTGATGTAATAAAATGACAGAATGTAAACTTCATGAGTTGACCTTTAAATGCAAATTAAATGTAGCAACCCAATGCTGTAGACTCAACCACTTGTTGAAAACAAAACAGTAATGAATTCAAGAAAATATGTTGCAGAAACTAATGAAATGCACTTTTACTTTCAGACAAGTTACTGATACTAAAAGTGCCATCCATATGCAATAAGAAAGCAGAAATATTGGTATCATCAGTGAAATTAATTTGTAGGTGAAAATATTAACAGCATCAGTGACATCAGTGAGCCATACTTAAATTTTCCTTCATATAATGGTATAACTTCAACAGTGTTACTCACTCTAAAAGAGATTGCAAAGGCAATAAAAAAACTTAACACTTGCTCTTAACAATAAACAGCAGTCTTCAATGCAGCTTTATAAAGATTTAAAATCCTGTTTTTTAGAGACAACAGATAAAATACCCAGTATAGAGTCTGTTTTATCAGTTGTTGAATGCAGGCTTTATGAAATTGAGTTTACTGAGTTGATCTGAAAGACATTCATTGTTTTATGGGAATCAGTTGCCATAAGCTTTCTTTTTTCAAGATAGGAGATAGTAAACCACTATAATGTTTTGAGAACTTGTTCTGTGAATAATTGCAAACAGGCATGAATAAATTTATACTGCATTTTTGAAAATAAAGTACAGTCCTCTTTTTTGTTTATTTGCCTGGAGGGACTTGATCAAATATATGAATAGCTCATATTACTTAGATTATATATTTTTTGTTTATTAATATAGTAATGCATGTTTGATAAATATAGCATCTCATATTTTACAATATATATTTTAATATAAAATGTTTCTGCCATGCAATGCTGAACTGCTTTAAGTTATTTATATTAAATAAATTAACTGTACATATAGGAACACATTTATTCTAATAATACAATAATAATATGATTATAGTGAATCATAATGGAGATGGTAATGTGCTTGATTATGATATTCATTTATTCATATATATTGTTTGAATGGTTATATGTATATTAAAACAGGATGTAAATACTGGAGCATGCATTTGTTAAGTGTTAACCCTGCTGTCTGCATGACAGGAAATTTTGTATATTTCATAACATTATTGATAAAGGAAAAATATAATGTTTTCAGCATCTTGCATTCTTTGCTGATGACATACTTTGTTTTATTTTGTGGCACTTTTAAAATGGCAGTAGCTTTGCTTAGATATTGCTATTAGTGAATAAGAAATACTGCTATAACTGGGCACTCTGAACTGGAGAAGATGGGTTGATGAGCAGGAGTTATATTTAAGTATAATCATTGAGTCATGGCTATACAAGATCTTAGAAAATAATAAAGATATGAAGTATTAATGTTTTTGTACAGTTGGAATATGAGAAATAGTATGGGCTCAAATTTTTCATCTTGCCCTCATGGCTATTAAGTTTCCCCTTACACTTGTATTACCCAATTTGCTCTAACACCCAGGAGGTAAGCACCATGCAGCTAATTTGCTCTGATTAGTGGTGAGATTCAAGCAGAGGAGGAGAGCTTTGCCATCATCAGTTGAGGGCAGAAGATGTCTTTTTATGGTGCAACCCCTCCACAGACCCCCAGTAACCCTGTCTAGAATTTGGCATGAAATGGGCATCTGCAACTGTATACCATTTTTGCAAGCAATGTATTTCCTCAGAACAATCCTGCCCTCTTAAAGCCAGTGCTCCTGTGTGTTCAGTGATCTAAACTGAGGATTCCACCATGAGACTGTATGTCCTGAACAAATGCTGTCAACTCCCCTCCCCTTAGAGGTAGGCAGGAGTTGCCCAGATCATTGCATATATTTTATCCTTCTATTTCAAAGAGTCTGACATTAACAGAACGTTCAGGGTAGGATGTGAAGAAATAATAATGAAAAATATTTGTGGGTGTTATTAAATTACAAAAGTTTTTATCTTTCTTCTTATTGTCTTCTCCTCATAGTTTATTTTTTCTTTTCTTTTTTCCTTACCAGCTTTATATCCTACTATAAGTATAGGATATACTCTATTCCTGTTTTTATTTTCCACTCCCCATTACTCACATATATCCTGATAATGGGGTGTATGGTTCTGTGTTATCAGAGGTATATACTACAAACCTGTTGTATTTTTTTTATTTTGTATGCGCTCATATACTTGGTGTGGTATTGTTCCTCTAATCCTTAGATAATTGTAAGGTGTTACATGGTGTGTTTGTAACAATCAAAAGGCTTACTTGAAATATTCTGTCCTTTTGTGGTAGACAAGATTGAGTATGACCAGATGACCAGATGTAAAGATTGAAGGGCAAAAATAAACTACTTTCCTGGTAAAAAGAAATAAATGTTTATGGTACCTCTGAGTGAGACAAACCACCATTTCTTTTAAGGATTTTAGTCCCTCAGAGCAGAAGGCTTTTCAGTTATGGGTTATATTTATTATTTATAACATGCTATGCTATCTAAAGGCAGGGAACTGCAATCTTTGTTACAGCCTTGGTTAAGGTTTTTAAGATTTTTGATAAATTACAGAGATGGTGATACTGAATGTAATATAAGGTATGTGGGGTGATCAGTTGATATCATTTGTTTTAGTATAGTTTCATTCTTGTTTTTCACAAGCAATAAGCTAAGTCAATACAATTACCGAATTTCTACAAGGAGACATAGTAATTGCAGAATAATGCTCTTTCCCTACTTGGTTGTATTGCTAGTTATTGTGTTTGGTAATTCTATTAGCCAAATTCTGGTCATTCTGCTTGTCACAGTCTTGCTTTGTTACACTTGGGGAGCCTACCTGTGGCCACCAAAATGTTTTGTACTTGTTTGTCCAGTCAGTAGCATACAGTGCCTAATGTGGATTTTTTTATCTTATTGTAATTAGTAGAATACCACAGTTACTGAATGTTACCATCCCCTCTTTCTCAAATCACACATCTCCCTTGACAGTCAGTCCCTGGCCATTTGCTATAAATCCCCTGTATTAGTCATATTTTACCATATCCTGCTAAATGAAACAAGTCTGTGTTTAGCTTAAAAATTGGATAAATAATTAAATGAATATCATCACAATGATTCCACATCAGTATGTTTTAAATGAGAGACATTGAAGCAGGTTTTAGGCTGGACTGCTACACTTCAGATACATTTGTCTAAGAAATGCAGTGCTGTTATGCATGTGTCGACAACACCTTAGATCACACCTGTCAGAGAAGTATGGAGTACAGGAAGTTTGTTAGTAATCATAAAACAAATAGTAGACTGTAAAATTGCTGTTGAATTAGAATGCTTCAGAGTAAAATTTACTTGACAGGGACAAGAAAAATAATGTTTATGGAAATGGTTAATATTCAATTTTAAACTTATAATGTATCTTATATATTGAATCACAAACGGGAGTAAAGTAATTTCTCATTACTAATATTCTGGGTGTGTTTTGTAATATGTTGAGAGAGTTAATAGAAAATCTTCATAATATTTCAGAAATGTAGTATGACATTTTTTAGGTCATGAGCTTACCAAGCCTTCCATGTAAGGTTACTGAGAATTTCAACAGATTGATAGACATCTTCCACCAGATGTGCTAGAAACATTATTAACATTGTTTCATTTTCATTTTACAGTGGATTTTTTTCCTTTTCATTCTTGGAAATATGCATTTATTGCAGTAGTGACTAAGCTTGAAAGGGACACTACACTGGTAAATAACTACACACATATTTGTAAGTTTATGTAGATTTATGTCACTGAATAAGCAAATATATTGGAGAATATTAAAATATATTTGATGCAGCTTGATATTAGGAGTTTGTTGAAGTCATTGCAGATTTCTTTAGCTAGCATGGTGCTATTCAGTGATTTGAAAACCACTGGTAAAAAAAAAACAAATAAGGCTTCAGGGGATTATTTGTTTACTGCCATGGCCTCCTCTGGGCTACTTCAGCTGGTGATAATGACAGTCAATTCTGTATATTTTTGCTTTATGATCTGAATCAAAAGAGGTAATATTATTTCTAAAGACAGCATGGCAGAAAACTAATTTTCTCTCTCTGTCTCCCTCTCAACATTATTATTCATGTTGCAATTAAGCCTTTGATAATGCTGCTGAGTGCTCCTTGGTACTTGGTATCTTCAGAGGCTGTTGAAAATGTCTTATTGCAAGATTTGTAATACTTTTTATGCTGATGATTTGCATCGTGCCCTTATTGATACTCAAACAGATGTAGCTAATTGAGAGTTGTCTACTTATGATATTCTTCAACATCTTAGCTTAATGCAAATAAAACAATTACACATTTGGGTCATTGTGAAGGAAACTGTAATGATGGAATACTAAAAATGGCAACAATTGACATTTAGGCTTTTGGAGCCCATTAAGTTCTAGGAATAGATCAGAAGCAATGGGCAAGAATTAAAGGAGAGGTGGTTTAAAGTTTCTAGTTAGCACTAGTTCTATGTCAGTATTGTCATCTTATTGTTAAATCTGATTGGAAAGCTGGAAGGAGTTTATAGGAGGGAAGTCTGCTTGATGGCTTAAAAAGAGCATGTGCAGTAATGTAGTCTTCTTTAAAAAAGATAGGCCAGTGACATTGTTTAAGGCGATAGGTAGATAACTTTTCTAGATACTTAAATGCATGGCCATTCATTGAAAATACTATAATGACTGTTAACAAGTATTTATTTGAGACAGTAATATAATCTGTACAATTTATTTTGTTTAGGTTCATAGCACATCTGAACTCAAATTATAGAGGAAGAGATGTCTCTGCAGATTGTGACTTTTTCAACAAGCTTAAAAAAGGTATGGCATGAAAAACACAGATTTGAAATTATAGCAAAATGTAGTTAAACTTGGAAAAGTCAAAAATAATATATGATTTCGAGGTTTACCTGTTCAGCCTGCCTGTGCTATTGTTGTCGTTTCTTGAGTATCATTTCATTTGAGGGATGCTTCCTTGGAATATAATCATTCACTGCTCGTTGTAGCAGAATTTAAAGACTTGCTATATAAAGTCTATGACTATTTTGAGATCAGTGGGGAGCTGGGAAAGAGCAACCAGTATTTTCTTGCTAAAAGAATATTCACTCCTTCTGGGAACTGGAGTGACCTCGGAGTGAGAGTATACAAATAAGGAAGGCCCTGAAAAAATTTGAACGTGCATGTTTGGACATATTTCTGATCTTACTACATGCATATGTCTAATAAAGGGATCCCAGTCTCATTGCCCTCGAGCATGAAGCAAAACTGAGTCAAGTAGATTTTTTGTGAGGGAAGCTATATACTAAATGTTGAGCTTCACTGACCACCTTTCATTTTGTTTTGCAGACTGTGGCCTTCAGATGGGTATGCTGGTACTTCTGTAACTCCTGAAGCCATATAAATGTGAAGCCTTTGGTTTAGCATGTATACGTATGCAACTTAACAGGTTTCTTGAATAACTGTGTGAGACAATATATTTAGGGCTCATACAATTCAAATTTTATAACAGACCTGTATTTTAAATGCCCAGTTAGGAGTAATTTATTGCCAGTAACTCATTTAGGATTGCAGATGTTGGATGGTATTTTAGAATGCTGTAGACTATTGAAAAACAATTGTCAAGCAATAGGTAGCTTATTCTGGAGTCTCATAAAGGATTTTGATGGTGAAGAACTGATTCCATTTCAGAAGATCTTATTTTGTTATCTCCATCCTTGTTGAACATTATCTTCAAGTTACATATGTTGTATACAGAGTGTTAACTTTCTGATTATATACACATAAAACAGTTATGAAGTTTATCTAAATTTTCCAAATAGCTGTTAGAGATGTTTAAGTTCTGAGGCTGGACTTTGGCAGAATGTTTTTAATAAATTCTCAGAAGTGAAGAAAATTTGGAGTGAGGTTCAATCAGCACACTAGTCTAAAATGAGTTTTAAAGTAATATAAACAACCACTGTTATAGTTATTTTGGTTGCATTATTAAACAGGATCACCTTCTCACATCCTTCTCCATTTTGGACATTACTGACAATTGCTATAAAATGTAATATAAAACTGTGGAACAGGAATGAACCACCAGATATTAACATATGGAATACCTTATACAGCAACATTTTAAAATGCAGACAATTTGTTACTGTCCAAACACTACTTTTTATGGATTTAAGAAAAAAAAAATAAATGTATGTGTTTTTATGGACTTAAGAAAAAAAATAAATGTATGCGTTGTTATGGAGCTATAGGTTATAACTCCCACACAGCTGTCATAATTCCTATCGCTGATATGATTGACTGTGCAAGGGGAATTGGCCTTAAGGTTATAGAGTAAATGAGCACCACTGCCTTGTGAAATGGACAAGCCCTACCACACCTAAATAATCTCTACACTGTACTGCTACAGAACAAAACAGAATTATAATCACTGACTCCACGTCATTTCACCACCTTAAGAATGGGGAAGGGTAAATAATAACTTTTTAACACTAATATCCTTCCCTTCCAAATTTACAGTACACCGGTATTAGTCAAAACTAACACAAGAATATACTCACTGTATACCCTTAAAATAAGCAAACCTGCAAATAGTTAAATAGTTTGTTAGTTCTCAGCCATTAGCCTTTGTAGGACAGACATCACATAGTTGCATGCACCAGAAAAATGAATAGCACTTAAGCTGCTAAGTAAAACATCAGGCACATCCATTAAAAGAAAATTAATAAAATTCTTGAAAGAAGTAGATTAAAGCATGTTTATTTTAAATAATGGTGCACAGTGCAAAGTTTGCTCAAACAATTTGAAAATTAACCATGGAAACAGACATAAATGGCCAAGAAAAATGAAACATCTGAACTAAAAGCTATAAAGATTCATTATGTCCTTACTCTTTCTGTCTTTCAAATCTAAAATATAATTTTCAGAGTATTTACAGGCAGTGCTGGCCAAAGTAATTTTGGTTGCATTTTAGTTGTCATTATTAACTTTTTGTTCAATTGACAGTCAATTTCTCTAGTCAACAAATTTGATTTCTTGTGACTTTACTTTCAGTTGTAGATGTAATTTTCCTGTTTCCATGGTTACATGCTTCCTTAGAGGATACAGCCCAATAAGCTACTGTTCAAATAAGGTATCATCACCATGTGACCAAGTCAGCCTGTTCAAGTAGCAGACTTTGCAAAAGTGGAGGCATTTGTAGGTCAAGGTTTAGTTTAATTTCTGAGCTGTAATATATTTACTGGAATAAGTAAAGTTATATATAATTGTATGCATTTTTTCACATATTGTATTTTACTGAAAAATCAAGTACAATGCAACTTCATTTGCTATTTAAACAACTATTTACATACATGTTAAACTAGTACAGTTGTAATATAGCTTAGGTCACTTTTAATGCACGTTCCTTTGAAAAAGTAGAGTTTTCCCAGTTTAATACAGTTTACTGCTCAGATACCAGTAGAAATGCTATGATTTTGTAATTACAGCATTAATTGTTAGAATATTAGCTATTGAATATGTTTTCATTAAAAGATTACTAATAAATTCATTTACAATGATTTAAAACTATTTTAAAAGTAAATATTTATTTATTTATTTTATTTTTTATGTATTTGTTAACTGGGGTAGAATACTGATCTACATGGACAATTTTTAGGCTAACCCAGGTGGAAACCTACACAAAAAAATAAGTGAATGCACATGTTAACAAACAAATACATATATCAAAAAACTCCACAAAGCATATTATGCAAAATATATGGTGGACTTTGTTGAGTACTTCATAATAAATTATCTATGATATTTAACAAATAAAGATCTGTATAACAATGGAATCAAATAATGTACAACAAGAGATGAACAGCTTAGTAATACAACAAAAAATACAGCAGGACCCTGAGCCTGTATGGTCTGTATAACATTTCTTTCACTGGAGCATTTCCATTTAGGTTTCATAAAGAAATATGGATTTAATTATTTTCCGAATTTGAGTAAGGAGAAGGTGTCATATATTTCTTTGAAAATGGATTTTGAGATTCTGGGGACCATGATGGAGAGGTAATATTTTGTCTGTTTTCTTATGATTATGGGGTAACACAGTTGAGGTTGAAGGTGAAAAGAAATTGGAGGTGGAAAAGGAGCTGTGGCTGTATGGAGTCTGTCTTTCTGGGAGTCTGCTGTTCATTAGTTTAAAGTCATTGTCTTAAGAAGTACTGTGACTCTTTGTGGAATAGGCAGACAGTTAACCTTTTTAAGGCTATTTCAGTGAGTTTATCTACTGGGTGATAAGGTTATACATCTGCAGATGTTGCTGTAGATGGCTTAGAGTTGGCAGCTGCTCTTTGTTGATGTGGTGTCTATTTTGGGGAAGAGCATATTGAGTGCGTGGAAGAGAGCATCTTCCCAAGTCACAGACCTTCTTTTGGTGAATATGAAGTGTGGCATTTTTCTGTTCAGAACAGAAGATTGCTTACATGGATGTGGTGTTGAAAGTTGAGAGAGGGGTCTAACTGGTTTTCTAGGCATCTGTAAACATTGAATTACTCTAGAGTTTCTTTATTATTTACAGGGATACACTGAATGGAGGAGTGTTTTTGACACTTTGAGGCATTCTGAACAGCATACAGTTTTAGCTGTTTTATGTTAATAACTGGTTTATGCTAGCTAAGCCACTGAGTATGATTTGAGAAGTCTGTTTGTAGGAAGTTTGCAATGAGGAAAGTGTTGGAGCCTGTCATGTAGATACCATCTCTGTATAGCAGAATGGGTAAGCTGGGAAGGTCATATAAACAGAACTGAATTAGGGGTAGCATTGACATTTGTGTGACACCTATTTTTGAGAACAGGAGCTGTACTGTAGGAAGTACAGCCAAGTTGTATAACAAAGGATCTGTTTGAGAGAAAATTGTAAAACTACTGTACTGCCTGTGGGCTGACACCTATATTTAGGAGAGAGTTTACTAACACATGGGGTTCCCTTAAATTGTTAATATACTCTGTCCTGACCAGAAGTGATGCTGATAGGGAGATAACATTTTCTAAGTTTGAAAAGGCTGGGTTAGTTAGTCATAAACTAGTTTTTCAAGTATTTTTTTCTAAAGTTGGAAGGATTACAATGGGTTCGAAGTCATTGGCTGAAAAGATTTTTGTGACTTTTGGAATGGATCTCACTCTGTATTTTTCCATTTGTTGGGGCATGATACGTTTAATGAGGCAGGTGTTGCAGAGGTGTTTAAGAGAGATAGAGGTGTGGTCTTAATAGACAAAGATGAACCATGGATGGAAGTAATTTATTCCAGGGGGGAGCATCCAGAAGGGTGTTGTAAAGAACTTTGTTAATATCTTTGCTGGTTATGGCTTTGAAATTAAATGATGGAGAGTTAAGGAGGATTTCTTTTTCAAAGGGAGTGTGGTTGTTTATGAGAAGAGTAAGTTTGGGAGAATAGAAAATTCAAGTAAAATGTCAACAGATGTAAGAAGTCCAGATGAGGTGGGAATTATGTCACTTTAAAGATGATCCTTGGAAGTAGTTCTACCTGTGATGTTATTCGCAAGTGTCCAGAGCTTGTTTTGGCTGTGGATTGTTATATATTGAGAGGAAGTAAGGGAGCTAACTTTGTATTTCCTTGCAGTGTTTTTGAGTAGACTTCTTAGTTGTTTGAAATGATAATTTTTTTCAGTTTGAGACTTTTTTCTTTGTCCATGTTATACAGAGATTTAAGTTCTTTAATTTGCCATTTGTTATTTGTGGGTCTATGGAGTCTGGTTACTTGTGGGGAAATGAGTGTCCTAGAGATTGATATGGAAGGCTGTGAGGGCAATGGTAACATCATAGGATCAAAGGAGGTTACTAGGCTAATGGCCCCTGGGCCCTTACATGCCTAGCCAAGTTCAACCCATGTTCCCAAGGATGTGGTTCAAGCAGACACTAAAATCAGCACCTATTGCCCCTGTCCAAGAGGGACACAGGTGGAATCACTGGGGTGAATTTCTGGTTACCCATTCAATCGTCCAAATTATGCTTAAATAGGGCCAAGGAGGGGCTTTGTTTAACACGAATAGGAAGCTTGTTCTAATGGTGGGGCAACCTCTGTGAGACAATTCTATCTCTCCAGCAAGTTCTGTTGATGTCACATACCAGGTTATGGTCCTCTGAGCGAGTAACCTGTGTGCAGTTTGATTTGTGAATGTGCAGCATTTCCATTAAAGCTGGGTCAGAGATTGATGTATATGCAAGGCACAGGTCGCCTCTGTGCAGTCTATATGACACAGAGTAAAGTGACAATGATTTCAGTCAGTCTGCACAAAACAGATCTTGAAGACCCTGAATTTTCTTTCTAAGGAACCTTTGCTTTCTCTCCAATTGCTGCAGGTGTTTGGAAAGAACATACCAAAAGGAAAATTGTACTTTGTTATTGGCCTGATGAGGGAAGAGTACAGGGGGGTTATAACCTCATTTTTTCAGAAGGCAATGCCCTTACTTATGAGATGAGCAATATAAAATGGCATTCTTACCACTGTGGAGACATGTTGATCGAAGTTAAGGTTGCTTTCAACCTTTGTGCCCAGATCTTTCACCACTGACTGTGTGATAAGTGTATGGCTATTGATGTGATAGTTTGCAGGAACATCACCCTTGCTGAAGGGGATGATAATGCATTTTTTTTGCATTAAGTTTAAGACCATGACTTTAGCACCAGTCATTAACCTGTGTAAGACCTTCTTTCAGGATGCTGACATCTCTAGAGGTTTCAGTGATTGCTCCCAGTTTTCAGTCATCAGCAAGCTTTGTTAGCTACAGTCCTGTAGTTTTAGCCTGTACATCAGAGAAGCAGATTCCAAACAGTAGGGGTCCCAGAACCAATCCCTGAGGAACACCACTGGGTACTGATCTATTGGTCTGGGTGGAGTTCCCTATTCTGACCATATGATTTCTATCAGTGAGCCAGTTTGCAACCCACCTGACAATATATGTGTTGATACCTAGCTGGGTAAGTTTATCAATGATGCCTGAGTGGGGGATTGTGTCAAAAATCTTGGCTAAGCCTAGGTAGACTATATGCACATATTTGCCCTCGTCTAGGGATTTGGTGACTGTCTCGAAGAAGTCCACCAAGTTTAACAGGCATGATCTCCCCTTGACAAAGCCAGACTATGTGGGGTCGAGTGTTTGGAGATTTCCTATATCTTTGTTAATAAGATTCCTAATGATTCATTTCATGGCCTGGCAGATAAGGCTGGTCAGGCTAATGGGTCTATAGCTCCTGGGGTCCATGGATGCACCACCTTTGTGCAAACGGATGATGGTAGCAGTTTTCCATTCCACTGGGACAAAGTCAGTGCTTAGGCTGTGATTGAAAATCATGCCCAATGGCGATGCTAATTCTTGTTTTAACTTATGTAGAGCACAGCCCGGGATGTTGTCTGGTCCCACAGAGGCTGTGTTTTTCGCCTTGGAGAGGGTGTTTAAGACCTTCTTCTTGGAGATACTAGGTGGGGGACAGGTGTTAGGGATGCTTTGGGCTATATGTGGCAGGGACAGGGGAGTGAAGTTTTCACTGAACCTGTCAGCCAGCAGCTTTGCTATATCCACAGGTTTTGTATATGTAGGAAAATTAACTATGAGTTCAGCACAAATATGGGCCTTACCTTTGAGATTACAGATGCAACTAAAGAACGCCTTGTGGTTATCCTTAATTAGGGAAGCTAATTTGGTTTCATAGTTAGCTTTGGAGGACTTCACTAAGAGTCTTACTTGCTTGTTTAAGTTGAGGACAGAGTGTTTCCAGTTTTGAGACTGTTCCTTCCTACTCTTAGACAGCAATTTCTTTCTCCTATTTTACAGTCTATTATTGGAAGTTGTCACCAGGCAGGTTTGTTTTTCCTTGAAGATATTGCTTTTGTTCTATCAGGTACAGCAGAGTCGATACAATTGTGCAGGTGCTCATATAAAGAATTGGTGTATAACTCAGCATAGGTATCTGTTCCATCAATGGAGTGGGGCTATGAAGCTATTTATGCTGTCATGTAAGAGATCATAACTGGCCTTGCAGAAGTTTTTTAATCTAGTTTTTGCTAAGGGGGGGGGGGGGTCTTGTGATATAGTTAGTTCTAGCGAGACTGATTTGTGGCCAGATCTCACCACGGATGGCCACACAATGGGGATGGTGCAGCAGTCCCCCATGTTGGTGAGCACCAGATCCAGGATGTTTGAGGCCCTTGTGGGTGTGTCAACTAGCTGGTCCAATGCACTGGAGTTAATGAAGTCCAGGAACTTTTGGGTAAGTGAGTTAGAACACATGATGAAAGAAAACAGCAACACAAACCAGATGAACAAAAACGGCAAGTGAGCAGTAAACAGTACGTCCAGGGAGTCTCCTGCACCCAAGAGAATACTGACAGACAAAGAAGATAAAAACTTGAACGCAGCTTTATTGATCAAAATAAAAGCGTTTTCGCTGTCAATGTAGGTTGGCAGCTTCCTCAGAATAGACATTTTTTTCATGTCTATTCTGAGGAAGCTGCCAACCTACATTGACAGCGAAAACGCTTTTATTTTGATCAATAAAGCTGCGTTCAAGTTTTTATCTTCTTTGTCTGTCAGTATTCTCTTGGGTGCAGGAGACTCCCTTGACGTACTGTTTACTGCTCACTTGCCGTTTTTGTTCATCGAGTTAGAACACATATAATTTACCCAATCAATGGATGGGTAATTAAAACCAGGGTGTTTGGTTGTATCTTGATTGACTCAAGTAGATGCCAGTAGGCTGAGTGCATGTACTGATTCATGCAGGGGGTCAGCTGTCAATGAACTGAAGAGGAATCTTACCTACAGTCAATTGCACCTGAAGTAATTCAAGGGAATCATGCTGTTTAAAAAGACTCCAGAACAAAAGTTTACAAACCATGAAGAAAAATACATTACTGCAGAGACTCTAATTCACAGCTCCAGCAGGAAACAATCTCAAAAAATACTCAAAAGCTGTAGAAATGTTTGCTTTTAGCACTTTTGTTTTAATAAATAGAAAACTTCTTCAGCTAAAACAGTAAAAATCCAAACACAATTGAAATGGAGCTTATATGATATCCTAGGTCACACTAAGCCCTCTTTCATTCTTGAAATTTAAAGTTGTACACCTCTAGTAAAACTTTACCTCATAGCTTAAATTATATAGTGTTCCATGGGTATTAAGCATTGTAAAAATATGTCACCTAAACTTAGTTTAACATAACATACCACAGACAAATCATGAAATGCATAATAAAAGCATAAAATACATAAAAAACTTGCTCCCAAAATTTTGTGTTATTACACAACAAAAAGATTCAAAGAAATATCCAAAAAATATTCATATTATGAGCAAAATGTAGTAATAAGGCACTATAAGAAGAGAACTGAAAAATGAGAAATAATCTACATTTTTTTACTGAATCTTTTTAAAGCATTAAGTTTAAGTAAACAGCCAATGGAGTTGTGATCGTTAGGTCGGGGCCAGCTGTTATAATGGAGACTGAGTTGCCAAAATAGCTTATGTTTTTCTAGATACAGCTGCCACAGACCCCTATGTTCATCTTGTGTTATTTTCTCAATGATCACAAATTTGAAAAAAAATTACCCGGAATTTCTGCAGTATGTTTGGCTAAAGAATTTGTTCCCTTGTTAATTCTGATGTCATTTATATGTTCATAGACATGGTCTTTTAATTTATGTTCAGTTTTACTGATGTAAAATGCTCGACAATTTTGGCACACAGCAGCATATACAATGCCAATAGTGAGACAGTTAAATGAGCCTTTTAATTCGAAAGTCTGGTTACCTACTTTGAATTCTTCACATACCATTATAAATTTGCAAATAGATCAGAAGCCATATTTTGCCATTTTACAATTCTTTGTGTGAAAACAATTCCCAGTGCCAAAATGTTCTACTATTTTCTTTAGGTTATGGCCATGTTTATACGCTATATTTAATTTGTCACCCACCTTATTAAGTATATTTGTGTCCTCCTTGAATAGAGCCCAGTTCTTCTCCAAAAATTCTCTCTGTCTGCTATCCACACTGTATGGAGTAATAAAGGCACCACTGTAATTGAGGATCGTAGAATGCATGCCCATGCTCCCCCTGATTTGAGTATGGGAGTGGGGGAAAGAGGTGGTTCTACTGTGGAATGCTGAAGAGCAATATGTGTTATGCTGGGCTCATTTTGGATAATAGGTGCAAAAGAATTCATCTCATGTTTGTTGATCACTTCATATATCAACTCATTGATCAGACTAGACAGATAATTTCTGTGTTTAGGTGGCATCTTTTTTCAATACTTAATATCTATGGAACACTATGTAATTTAAGCTATTGGATAAAGATTTTAATAGGGGTGCATAGCTTTAAATGTCATGAATAAAAAAGTTCTTGGTTCTCATGTGACATAGGATGTTATATAAGCTTCCATTCAAATGTGTTTGAAGTTTTACTGTTTTATCTGTAGAAGTTTTGCATTTATTAAAAGAAATGAGCTAAAAACAAATGTTTCAACAGCTTTTGAGTTTTTTTGAGATTGTTTCCTGCTGGAACCGTGAATTGGAAGAATACTGTTCAACCAATCTATCTTTAATAAATATCGATACACCACCTCCTTTAGATCTCACTCCTTCAGTTTGTGGTTTGAACATGTGGAAGGAAATGTATCCTGGTATAGCTGGGGTACTCTCCACAGCCATAAACCATATCTCAGTGACTGCACAAATGTCAGCATCTTGTAAGGGGGCGACTGTGTGGTTTTGGTGAATTTGTCTCAACATTTAGAGATTTGGGTATGTTGCTTTTCATTTATTTGAAGTAGAACCCCTGAGACACATAATCAGAGAGCTCAGTCAGGTCTCTCTTCATATAGTCCAGTGCAGCACGTCTGAAGTCATTCACAACAATATGGACTATGACAAAATCATAACAGTGCCTGTTGCTGATAGACTTGAGTGTGTGTGTGATGTGGTGGATCCTGGCTCCTGACAGACAGCTGACTTTTTCCTTATCCAGCATGGTGAGATGTACATCTGTGTGTCTCACAACTGAGTCACCTATGACTAAGATGTTTATTTTTGTGTTATGCCTTTGGGCCCTGGCTGGTGAGACACTGGTGTGTGATTATATTATGTGTATTATGTTCTGCAGGGGAAGTATTATGTGAATCATGCTTGTGTTTGTGTTTGAGAGGTCTCTCATGTTTAGGTAAGCTTCTCGTAAGGACCTCTGCATATGTAGGTTTATGTGTTGTTAGTTTGGTAGGTGCAGGAGGTGAGGTATGCATGCTAACAACCTGCTTATTATCAGATGGACTGACTGGTGAGTGAGAGAGCCTGTATTCTAGGTTCTTGATATAGATGCATCTCTCACATAATGAATTTGTGTGGACTAGAAGTGGGTTGTCAGAGTACATGAATCAATTGCTACATTGCCTCAGGATGTCCATTGTCTTGGCTTAAGTGGTCATCCAAGTAGTGCTGTGAGAGTTGTGTATGTAGGTTTTGGATTCTTTGCCTGGATTGTAGCCTAAAAGGTGATTTGACTGGTTGTAGGCTTGGTGATGGGAAGATTTCATGGCAAAGGTCACAGAACAGTTGTCCTTGATCAAGTATAAGAAAAAGGATTGGGATGGGTAAAGCCTTTTAGCAGTTGGGAGAGGATGAGAATTGTTAACACGTCTTGTGATTCAGAGTGATTCTGTGGGTTAAGAAGGTGGATGTTGAAGTCACCAAGAATTGCTATGTTTTTGAGTGGGATACAAAAATCTCTGCTAAGAGAACACCACCCTGTAAATACTGTAAATATTGTACATAATTCCACATTGCTTGAAATATTGTCAGTATTGTTATTTCTTGTTACCGCTCTTCTGTGTGTGTTTACTTTTGATATACATTCTTGTTATAATATAATGCATGATGCATTATCACTTTTGTTATCAGTTTTTATTGTATTCTATAATCTGCTCCTCAAGAGTATTAGTCATGGCTGAAAAGGGTCTGTTGACCAGTCCACTTACCTGGTAATCAATTTTTAAATAAATGTAAAATGTCTGATAAATATTTAAATGTGTTACACTTATATGAAAGCAATGAGTGGGATTCATAGAGGTGCAGAGTAGCTCTGCAGTACTAAAGCTGAGGATAATCACTTTGAAGAGTATCTGAGAGCTAATTATGAAAGCAACAGACAAGGGATAATGCCAGTATACTAAGCACATAACAAAGGCAAGGGGCAACAGTAATACGTAGTCCAACAGTACTTCAGGATCAGGATACCAAATGGGCGGTGCCATCATTGTTTGCCCGGGCAATGTATATGCCATGAGATATAATGAACTGTACCCAAGGCAACACATGTGACAACATGCAGTATATCAGCTATCAGCATTTCACCATTGTTCAAAGACGCACACATATTTCAGCATAACACAGCGCAATGATGTACAGGGACAGCGGTGTAGGTGTGCAATCAAAGCTGTCAATGCAATCAACGTACGAATGGGGAGGGAAAAAGCTGGATAGGAAAGTCAAAATAAAGAAGAAGAAACTAGTAAATCAAGCTGAATGAAAAGACAGTGGTAAGCAATACGATAGTTAAGAAGGACTATTTTATTATAGGGTAGCTCCCATGTTTATCATGAAAAATAAAGGCAGAAGGAAAAAGTAATGAAGTATGGTTTTGGTGGGATAGAGGAAAAAGGGCAGGTAGATGATATGGAGAAATATCCACTGATACAAACTGATAGGAGTAATGAACATACAACAGTGGGGTGGACAGTAAATGGGAATATAAAAAAGGGTAGACAACTGGTGATAGGGAGGGCTTTGACAATGAACAGTGTATAGGAGGGAATGGCAACACTAGGATGGGTATAGGATGAACTACTGGCATGGATGTACTGTCACACCAGTCGAGATGACAAAAACCCCAGCTATCACACACTTGGATGACTGATGTGGGACAGTTGCTCCTTTACTGGCCCAGTGATCAGGGTCCACCAGGCATGATACTCATCAAGCAAATCCAGGATGTATCTCATGGTGATACTGTGGACATGCGACTGCTGTTGCACCTCAGCTGCCATTGTGTCTCCACAGCCGTTGCCCCCTATCTAGTTTCAGAAGAGGAGTCTTTCCTCACCCTCCAGAGAGGTTACAATTGATGTCACCACTGAACTGCCCATGTCAGCTCCAACAGTGAAGCATTTACTCCCTATGAAAGATAGACACAAATGACCATAGTTACCCAGAAGCTGTCAAAATGGCTGACAGAGGCTGAGGAGAGTTTGGTTTTAGCACTATTGTCACTTCTGAATTTGCACATTGGAAAAAAATGGGAAGAGGATTATAAGATGCATGGAGGAAACGAACTGCAATTGTACTCAGGAAGCTATACAAAACATAAACTTCTTGTGGAGGGGTACTTCTGCTATCTCTGTCAGCCAACCATATTCAACCAATGCTCCTCAGCAACCATAAAACAAAAGAAGTAATGTGCAGCATAGGTGGTCTTATACATAGCACTAAGTACTTCAAGTGAATACAAGTTCTTCAGCAACACACAGACACTTGAACAACAACACATAGATCACCACCTAACATAGAAGAGTCACCTAGCTGACAGACTAAAATCCTTAAGGCTATATGGGCAAACCTTAACACATGGAAATGTCCTTCTCATGTATAACTGCCTAGTAAAGCACACATATACATTACTCACATTACTGAGAAAAAAGGGGTGAAGGTGAGCGGTATCTCAGGTGCCAAGATTCAGCAGACATTTGAGTCCCTTCACTCCAGGTACACGTATGAGCTGATTATCCCTCATGAAGGTGTGAATGATTTCAGGTATGTACATCTTGGATTACATGAAGAGACATGATGGACCTGTTTGAGTATGTGTCTGAGGATGGTATCCAGCAAGTCTTGAGCAGCACACTTCCTTTGCCATAAATAATGCCACAATAAAAATAAAAGTCAATTGGCTTCAGCAATTGATCTAATTATTGGTGTCATTCCCAGGGGGAGGGGTGGGCAATGTTTGTCAGCCTGGAAGGAAGTCATTGGCAATCCTACATGTTTTGCCAGCAGTGGCCTGCACTTCTCATGGCTTTGTTTGTTAGCCAAAGCTTTCTTCATCCTTTCTCCCATCCTTTTTATAGGCAATGTCAGACTCTTCTGTCTGCCATACAAACCAGACAATATCAGGATTGAATACCTGTTGTGCTGCTCAGTATTAGAAGACGCTATAAGAGATTGCTGTCATAAGCACTCATCACACTAGAATATATTGACATCTGCATCATCACTGAAACATGGTTCTAATGAATAGATAACATACCCTGCAAACCAGGATTCAATACCTAACCCTCATTTAGACTCTCTGTTGAGACTATTTGAGTTACAGGTAGTGGTACTCTACAGCTGATCACATCTAGACTAATATGACAAGATAATGTCATCAAACACCTCACCATTATGGTAGCTATCAGGAAAACCTCTTACCATATCCTAATCAACTAAAATGCCCACTCTATGACACCTGAAACCCACAAAGCATGAATAAAACCATAGTCCCTGACCAGCAAATCAAACAATATTATTGTTGGGGATTTTCATTATCCATCCAAAAACTGGAAAACGTATAGTGCTACAAATAAAAATGCACAATGTTTCCTGTATTTCATTAATGCAAAAGCTCTAGACTACGTACTGCAATCTCCCAACAAAGCTTCATATTTACTGGACCTAATCCTCACAAATATACCCCCATTAAGCTCTACACCTATAGTTACTGCCTCTTTGTTCAAATCTGACCATTGTTCTGTAGTATTCACCATTGGGGCAGAGTCCATTTTGCCGATTAATTTGCCCATTAATCCTATTGTCTTCAGGAATTTCTCAAAGGCAATTTTACTGTAACTAACTGATGATACATAATAGTTTAGGATCCCTCCTCCCCTTGGAGCACCAGTAGCCAGAAGCACTTCTTTCATTCACACGTCAGTGCCTGCAGATAAATATCCTTCTCAGTCTGACATAATTACAGTGCCAAATTTAGGAACAAGCCATTATTGTGGGGCATTAGTGCAAGCAAGGAAAACTTCTTGGACTTAAGGAATAAACTGAAAACCCATGCTCTAAAAGAGAACTCAATAGGTTCAAGAAAGAATTATGAACTAAAATGTATTCCATCTGTCAAAGGGTAGCCAAGCAGCTTTTTCTGACTATGTTAGAACTCTTTGGAATAATGCCTGGCATTGAACCAGTCTGATTCATAACAGTAACACTCATCCTGTGCTTGTAGATAAGTTTAGCTCAACCACCCTGCCCCCCCAAGTTATCCCTGATTGCCATCATGCCTGAATCTTCACATGCACAACTGAACCTGGCAACTACAAAGCAATAAGCCTTACCAGCCTTATCTGTAAGATGGAATATATTATTTTGGAACTGATAAATAGAAGTCCTTTGACCCTTACCAATTGAGTTTGTGGCAAGAAGACCCTGCTTGCTTAATCCTGTACTCATCTTTGAAAAATTTGCTGAGGCATTAGATGAGGGCAAATCTTTAGTCACCATTTACCTTGACCTGACAAATGCCTTCATTGCCCTTCTACAATCAGGTATTTCTGACAAATTAAACAAACTAAATCTAAGGTGTCATGTTACCTACTAGATCAAATACTGAGTCACTCAGAGAATTTAATCAAGGCTCTTTACTAGTGGGGTACCTCATGATTCAGTGTTAGGTCTACTCCTGTTTTTCATCTAATCCTTTGACATCAAAGCTGATGTCAAGGGTCTTTGGCTGACCAGGTTTGTAGATGACTGCAAACTTTGAGCTATCATTAACTAACCAGAAAACTGTCAGATAGCCAAAGATGGACTAACACAACAATGAATAAATCTACATTTAAAAAAAAAATGAGTATCATGTCCTTTGGAAAACTCAAGCACCCAAGCACCTACCGCATAAATGACACCACCTCACGACTTGATGTTGTTACCAGGAACCTAAGCACTTTTGCAGACAATGAACTCTGCTTTGAGTATCATATATCCACTTTCATTAGCCAATCCTTCAACCTAGTCCAGCTGATTATAAAACACATATCTTCTAGATCAAAGGATGTTATTATTTCCCTCTCTGTCCCTACTTCCATTTTTAGAGCTGTAATAGAATATAACAATGTCTTTGCATGCATCTGTCTAAATAAATGACCCAGCTTGTAAAAAAATATATTTCCTTGTAAAGAAAATCAAGAACCTGAGTACAACGATCTATCCAGAGCACCTTAAAGCTCTACCTCTCCTTCTCATCTGATACAGTCTACTACGGGGTGACTTCTACCTAACCTACAAGGTGTTAAATGGTCCTGTCCTCTGTGACTTCATACACATTCACAAAATCTGCAATACCATGAACACCCACACAAGGCACCTAAACTTTCACCATAACATAAACAGAACATGCTTGAGGAACAGATACAACTCTCGAATTATTCTTCTGCAATGAAACATACTTTTCCTTTATATCAAAGTAGCTGCCTAACCCACTTGAAACACTGCCTAGATGAGTTGATGGGTAACCATAAAATCACGTCAGGTCTGGACTCTAAATACCACATAGGAAAGGATATTTGCAGCAACTAGCCTAAAAATGATCTCTCCTTTCAACTGTGTAGTCAAACCTATGAATCTGTGAGGCAAAACATCCATCTGCACTACCAACAACATTGGCTCAGAAGCTGACTTGGGAAACTGGTAAGGTAGGCTAGGGTTGAGGGTAGTATGACAGGGCTATGAGCCACCTCTCCTCTCTGGGAGGTAGGGTTAGGAGGGGATCACCACCTATGCAACTAGTGATGCTGACCAGGAGTTTTACAGGCTAACAGATTAGGAGGAAGTGACATGATGTCCTTTATGTGGAGGGAGGAAGCATGCAACAGGTATATGTTGACATCATTACAAAAACAGGCTTAATTACAGCAGGTGTTTTTGGTGCTGGTGACATGCACTTCTACATATAATACTTTATGCATTAAAGAGCACATAAAGCTATTAGATGCAATGCACAATTAAAATTAATAATCTGCTTAAGTCAATGCAGTTTAAGGACATGGGGATAAAATGCTACCATTTTGAGAAGTAACACTTGCAAGGGGCTTGTTTGAAAGTGTGGATTTTAAGTGTTGACTTAAATATTTTTGGCATAGTGTATAAAGCATATGATTCATAGACCAAGGACAAATGTAGAAAATGATGTTCCATTAGGTATACTGAAAAAAGAGGAGGAAGTAACTCTGGTGTGCCATGAACAAGAATGTGTGGGGTCCAGCCCAATATCTCGATATTTGAATTTTGTACCTTGTCAAGCTTCTGCATAGGAATTTCATTGGTTATTATAGTAGGACTTGTTTTGGTAAGCTTTAGTGAGTTGCCAAAGTAAACAGAGTTAGTTTTATTTGAAACTCCTTTTTTAATGAGTACTAATTCTCTAATTTTGACTGCGGTGATGGTGCTGCGGTAGCGTTGTCGCCTCACAGTTAGACGTTGCCCATTCGATTCTCAGCTAGAGCATCTTCTGTGTGGCAACATGAGTGAACGGGCGTTCCTTCATTGAAGGTTGTGCATTAGGCCCGGCAAGCCAGCACGTAAAACTCTACTGCCAATCATTAGCAGACTGGAGTTCCGCTGTGGCGACCCCTAACCGGGAAAAGCCGAAAGACGCAAACAAACTAATTCTCTAATTTATTAAAGTCAGCCTGCAGGATTTTAATGACATGCCAGAGGGATTTCCTGGATTGCAGAATCAGAAAGTCATTAGGATACAAAGTACTGTTTGGATTAAAGAGGCCATGCAATAATTTTTTAAACAAATATGGAAAATAAAAGAGAAAAGAGCCCCCCCCACCCACATATTCTTAAGGCATATCACGTATCACATTTCCAAGATAATATCATGCATTTTTGACTGCAATTTTGCAGTTTTTAATGTAATTAATGCACCAGGTGAGCAGGCATTTAACAAAGGCTAGCATAATGTGTGATAGGCTAATTCAAGCACAGAAAGGGAAATTGGCTAGGCTTGAAATAGCCTGTCCACAAGGACAGCTAGCATAGCACTGACCTATGAACCCATCAACCTATAAAAGGTCATCAAGTAGTAAACTGTGGGTAATTGGTTTAGGGATCTCATTTTGGCATGATCTTACTAGAGTTAGATTATGTCCAAGATGACTGTAGGTACTGCAGTGGTCAGGTAGGCCTCGGGTGGCACATGTGTGTGCGTGTGTGCATTGATACAGAGGTAGAGTGTGGTGGTGGGATATGTTCGATATTCTGATGGGACTGCAGGAGCTTATTAATTATATATATATATATATATATATATATATATATATATATATATCAATATATATATATATCAATATATATATATATATATATATATATATATATATATATATACATATACATATTTTTTTGTGTGTTTTGTGTCTCTCAGTGCTTTGTCGGGTTGGGGTTGTGTGGATATTGTGGTTTGGGTATTATGTGGCTAATCCAGTTTCAAAGGCTTATACATCCTCATTGCAGTCATTTTCCCTGAGGTAAGCTGGGGATATGGATTAAGCTTGTTGATTGCGTTTCCTTCTGCCTGTACATGGTGGCACAGTGGTTGAAATCTCTAGTATGGTGGTGGTTAGCCAGGAGCAGACCCAAAATTTAAAAAAAAGGATAAAAATTAAAACCACAAATATATGAGTGTTACAAGGTTTTATTTTCTGATATTTTTTGCTATTGAAAGAAAAATGTTGTTAACCAATCTCTGGTTAGCCTAGAATCAGTAGAGATGTTTGGCACCCTTTAGCAGCTTGGGGAAAGTGCATGAGCTGCTTCTTTAAATGGCTGTGTAGTACTCAAGATTCTGGCTGATTGCTTGGCTATGCTGATGGTTAGGAGAGCCATTAGTTTAACAGTTGCTCACCTCGCATGCGTGGTGTGGCACTATCTTCAGGATCTGTCATGAGGTAAGATGTGCAAGAAAGAGGGGGAAAAATCAGTGGTACATCTACAGTTTTCCCAGTTAGGCTTGTAATAGTCTGCAAAGTGATGGCCTAGTATTTGCCTGTGAACCTATATATTTAAAGGGGTGGGGGGGGGGGGGGTAGGCAAGGATTAAATGTCCGGACATTTGCAGTATATTTTTGGTACATTTCATAAAATTGCAGTTTTCCGGTTAATTAGTGGCAGAGCTATAAGATCGAAGCTAAGCAATGATACCGGATTGGAGTTTCAAACTTCATACTCTGCACACTGCCTCCATAAACTGGGATTGGCGTCACTTCTGACAATAAGTCACTCCAAGGTATGGTCACAACTGGGAGGGGAAGGGGCAGAACATGCATATTGATGTAAAACCTGTTGTTTTATCTAAGGGTTAAGTTTGTATGAGCAATATTTAAAAGTTTTCCCTGTTTTGGGCCTTTGTCCCACTTGTATTTGTGATTTTGTCCAGATTTCTTGGTCTCAGTGGTTGAATGGTAGGTTGGGCTTTGTCTGGATGTCTTGCAGTGGGGGGTATGGCTGTGGTCTTCAGTGAAGTTTCATGCACATTTCAAGGGGATCCTAGTGATTTGTGTGAGGTTGTGCTAAATGTACCTCTCAGATATACAGATTTTGCTGTATGTCCAGATATTCTCTCCCCCATTCTTAAGTGTGGTTTGTACAGATCTGCACATAATGTCTGGATTCTGCCTCTTAAGTTGGTCCGTTTTCATAACTGTGTTTTTGGTGGTATGTGTAACAGGGAATGGCCTGTGGGTTGAGCATGTGGCAGTGTGGTCTGGGACAGGGGGGGTGCAGTTCTCACAATAGCTGTGTCTGAATTCTTGATGTGAGGGAGGTTAAAAAAAAATATATAACTATATGTATATTTATAAAAGAAAATATATATTTTGGTACCTCTGTGTATGTCTGAGTAAAGTATTCTTCTTGGTCTCTTCCTTTTAATAGGTCATGTCATTGGTTGAGGAGCAGATGGCAGAGATCCAGATGCTGTGACAGACATGGGTGGACATCATTTCTCAGGTGGAAGACTTGTTTCAGGATTTGCCTGGCAGCGAAACCCCAGTGCCTGTGAAACAGGGGGAAGCTAGTTCTGAGAAAGCAACTAGCAAAGGGCAAGCAGGTAACCAGACAGAAGAAAGAATGTCAGTCACAATTGAGAGATGTGGTCACAGTGGAGGCTCCAGGCATTGGAACAGTGCATGCTGCTCCTGCAGGTAATGATATGCTAATGGAAGGCTTGGTAAGCATGTCAGACTTGAGGTGAGTGAGGAACAGCCTTGGTTCAGGTGGTGAAAGGTCATGCTAGGAGCTGGGGCAGCATGTAGGTTTTTGCACACTTGGTCAAGGTATGCAGGTATACACCCAGAGGTGCAGTATGGTCAGCGGGAAGGTAATGCAGCCAGCCAAGTTTCAGTTTCATATGATCTGAGTGGGTTATCAGCTGCCTTTCAGGGATTCCAAAGTGTACAAGGTAGGGGGAATTTTTGTGGGCAGAGAGGTGGGGGGGGGGGCAGAGGAACACCTGGGGATGTATTCTCACATTAAGGTGCATGGCATGTGTTGTGGGTCATGCTGCAGCAATATCCTGATGTGGCAGTGGTGGAGGAACTAACTGAATGATTTTCTCAGGGTTTTTCTATTAAATCAAAGGTGGCAGGGAATGGAGCAGTATGTAAGAACTTACAAATAGTGCAGGGTAAGGAAGATATTTTGGAAGCTTTGGTGGTAGGTGGGTAGGCTACCGAGTCCGTATGACAGCCCCCCCTTTGACAGTTTTAAGGGTTCACCTTTGGGCTTGGTGCCTAAAAAGATGGCTGATAAATTTTGGATGATCCACCATTTATCTTACACAGAGGGGAACTTTGTTAATGATTTTATGTCAGTAGACAAGGTTAAGGTGAGTTATGCATCTTTGAATGATGCGGTGTGGGTCATTTGGGGGTTTAAAGATCCCTGGTTGGTAAAGGTGGGTATTGAATCTGTATTCCGACTTCTGCTGGTACGGGAGGAGGTATGGTCATTATTGGCCATGGTGGTTGGAGACAAGTTTTATTTTGATTAGGCTACGTCAATGGGATGTTCTGTAGTCTGTGCTACTTTTGAGAAGTTTAGCACGGCATTACATTGGATTTGGCAGCAGCAGGTGGGCACTCAAAGGGTTGTTCATTACTTGGATGAGTTCCTCTTTGTAGGTTAGCGGTGTAAGGGAGCATTGGAAGGTATGCGATAGTTTGTGGGGATGTGTGAGGAACTGGGGGACTCATTGCCTAGGCAGAAATTGGAAGGTTCAGTGAAGACATTACATTTTCTGGGTTTGTTGGTGGATGCAGAACATGGATTGTTTTGCCTATCAAGGGAGAAGATAACCCGTTTGAAAGAAAATCCAGCCTGGGTGAAGTCTAGGGACAAAGTGCAGGTTAAAGATGTTATGGAGCTTTTAGGGCTTCTGAATTTTGCATGTCAGGCAGTTCACCCAGGTCATACTTTCTGTAGGTCTGTGGCCTTTCTGCTGAAAGGGGGAAAAAGCAAGTATCATTGAGTAAGACTTGGTAAGTTGACATGAGATGATTTAACTCTTTGGTTGTCCTTTTCAGAGTAGTTTAATGGAGTTTCCTTTTGGCAGTCAAATTGGGTTGTTCAATGGGATTTGCAGTTATTTACAGATACAGCAGGGGTAGTTGTATGGGGGTGTTTTTTGGGGATGAGTGGTTTGCGGCTCTGTGGCTGGATAAGTGTAAGAATGATTGGAAGAAGGATGTTGCCTTCTTAGAGTTAATGCATGTTTGGTCTGCAGCCGTGGTTTGGCAGGAAGAGTTGAGGGGAAAGAGAGTTATTTTAAATTCGGATGATATTGCAGTGGTTCAGGTATTACAGGTGAAGATGGCTAAGTCTTAATGGTTACTGTTAGTTTTACGTGAGTTAGTTTTACAGAGTTTTCTGATTAATTTCTCTTTTATAGGTATGCATGTGGCAGGTGCTAGGAATGGGATTGCTGATAGTTTGTCTCGCTTTCAGTTTTCCAGGTTTCGTCAGTTAGCTCCAGTGGTATCAGAGGAACCAAAGGCAGTGCCAGACAAGGTGTGGAGAATTGGGTTGAAGTGACTGTTACTGTTAGTTTTACATGAGTTAGTTTTACAGAGTTTTCTGATTAATTTCTCTTTTATAGGTATGCATGTGGCAGGTGCTAGGAATGGGATTGCTGATAGTTTGTCTCACTTTCAGTTTTCCAGGTTTCGTCAGTTAGCTCCAGTGGTATCAGAGGAACCGAAGGCAGTGCCAGACAAGGTGTGGAGAATTGGGTTGAAGTGACCAGACTATTGCTGGAACAGTCCTGGACAGCATCAATCAGGAAGGCATATGGTAGGGCATTGTGTGATTTTGAAAGATTGCAGCTGCCTGAGGAGGAGGCAGTCTGGCTGGAGGAATTTTTATTGCAATAGTTGGCCTGGGCTCAGGCATATGGTAAGGCAGTGCAGTCGATTAAGGTGGAGTTGGCCACAATCAATATATTTGCTTGGGTGTCAGGGTTGTGGGATTTCACTAAATCCTGGATGGTTATTCAAATGTTGAATGGATGAGGTAGAGTGGATTGGTTGAATAGTGATAACCATTGGCCGGTGATAAGGCAAGTTTTTAAGGTTTTATTATGGAGCTTAGCTTTGGTGAGTGTGAATCAGTTGATTATATTTTATGGGTGACATTGAGCTTATGTATGTATTATGAGGCTTTTAGAGTGTCAGAGTTGTTGGTGTCATTGGTTTGGGGGGATGTCATGATACTGCCTGGAGCAGTTTACATTTGGTTGCTGAAATCTAAGACAGATCACATTGGGAGAGGCACCCAAATAATTTTGGGGAAAGACAGGTGCAAATGGATGTGTGCAGTGGTTTGGGCTAGGGAACTGCTAACAACCCAGAGGATGAGTTCACATGATTTGGTTTTTCGATCAAGGGGGGCGTAGGGTGATAATGGGTAGTCAGTTTATATATGTAATGAGGAGTATGTTCCAATATATGGATTTTGTGGGTGAGAGGTTTTCCACCCATTTCTTTCATGTGGGTAGAGCTTCAGATTTAGCAAAGGAAGGTAGTTTGGTTGAGGTCCTTAAGAGGGTGGGGCACTGGGTTTCAAATGCCTTTTTGTCTTATATTAGATAGTGAATAATGAAATTTGTTCTTTTTTTTAAGTTAAGGAGGTTGTCATCCTAGGCCACTTGTATGTTTTTGGGCAGAAAAGAGGGCTGCAGTTAGTATTAATGGCACTAATTTACGTTTGCATCAGTTAGGGTGGAAAATTAGATGGCAAGGCATTAGAGGCCTCAGGTGGAATCAGCATATGCAGGAGTTTCAAGGTATACAATCACAGATGGGGCTTCCTCAAGTCTTGGCTGTACATTTGGTTGCTAATGACTTGGGTTTAATTCTGACTTGGGTTTAATTTTGAAGTGGCAGTTGTTGTATCGGATAAGGGAGAATTTGGATGCTTTAGATAAGTTGTATCTGAGTGTGCGTATTGTGTGGTCCGAGATAATAGCCTGTTTGTTTTGGAGGTATGCTAACAGTTTTATGGCAGTAGAGCGGCATGGCAGTTTGTTAACTTTAGGTTGGCAAGGCAGCTAGTGGTAGTGGGCATACAGACACTAGAGAACAGAGATTTTGCTGATAGGGACACAGTGTGGTTCAGAGAGGATGGGGTGCACCTGAATGAATTTGGATTAGATCTGTTTAATTTGCATTTGGTTTTATTTTTGGAGGATTTGGTGAAAAGCTGGCATTAGGTGAGGGAGGAACAGCCTGCATTCAGACGGTTGGGTGGAGAAGAGGGACAGGCTTGTCCCTCTTCTGTTTCCCCTTTGGTGTTTGGTTTGGTGTATGGAATGTTTTGGGGTGAAAGTGAGTGGTTGCATGCTGCTTCTCCCTCTGGTGGTTGGACGGATGCAAGGATTTGGGGCTGAAAGTGAGTGGTTGGTCTTTGCTTGGTTATTAAGAATAAGTGAGTGGAGGTGAGGACGCTGCTTATTTGGGAAGGGTGAGTAAAGATACCCTGCCCTGATAAATGGTTAAAAGGATGTTTTCTTGTGATTAATAAATTGAAATGATGCAATAAAGTCATGATGCAATAATTTATGATGTTTATGAATTTAATAAAAGGTCACCAAAGTTCGATTTGGTGTGTGGTGTTTTATTGATGTAGAACGTGACAAATAAGCTTTGGGAACAAAGCAATTTGTCAAATGGCACCTTCAGTGTTTAAGGCTTATGTGAGCTAGTGGGGGTTAGGTTTGGGTTTGCAGGGGTTATGCAAGGATTGTAAGGTTAATATGAAATGGGAGGGTAGTTAAGGCTTGGTAAGGAAGGGTTAGTTCACTGAAGTAAGGTTGGAGGAAGTGAGGTAGGTGTAGGGTGGGGCTAAGAGTAGTTTTATGTATGGGTAGTTGGTTTAGGGATCACATTTTGGTGTGATCTTGCTACCCACCTGTCCTTGCCTCTTTTTTCTGGGGTAGTTAAGATTGCTTTCTGAGTTAGAGAGGGGTGATTAGGCAGGGAAGAGCAGCAGGCTTGTCCCTCTTCTCTCCCCTCCTTTAGTATTTGGGTCTATATTAGATCAGCGAATGCTTAAAAAGCGAACGCTGATTGATTGACCTTATGTAAGTGAAAGCTTACAATCTCGAACTGTCAGATCAGCGATTTTTTTTCCCCTAATCGCTGATCCAAAACACATACACACAACACAAGCACACCAAACAAACAGAAATCCACACACATACACCTAAAAGCTGACACCTAACCCTATACCAAACTATGCACACACCACTAACTATCCACTTGCCTTAACCCAAACCCTAACCCTAAGGTCCATCACTATCGCACACTCACCTTACCCGCTCACTAACCCTAACTCACCTAAACCCGCCCTAACCCTCACATCCACACAATCGCACACATACCTAACCCGAGCCCTAACCCTAACTCACCTAACCCACCCTAACACTCACATCCACACAATCTCACACTTACCTGAATCCAACCCGTAACTTTCCACCACAGCACTGAAAATACCGAAGCAACAGAAACGGACAACCAAATTCTTTCCCTAGGAAAAAAATTGGGGTTTCTGTTGCTTCGATATTTTGAACATTCGCTAAAATAAGGTCGATCAATCAGCGTTCGCTTGTTTAAGTGTTCGCTGATCTAATATAGACCCTAGTATTTGGTTTGGTGTAAGGGATTTTTGGGGGTGAAAGTAAGCAGTTGGATGCTGCTTCCCCCTGTGGTATTTGGATGGATGCGTATGGATTTTGGGCTGAAAGTGAGTGCTTAAACTCTGCTTGATTATTAAGAATAGGTGAGTGGAGGAGAGGATGCTGCTTATTTGGGCAGGCTGAGTGGAGATATACTGCCTAGATGAATGGTTAAAAGGATGTTTTCTTGTAATTAAATTGAAACGATGCAATAAGTTATGATGTTTATGAATTTTATAAAAGGTCGTTAAAGGTCGATTTGGTATGTGGTGTTTCTATTGAAGTGGTGCGTGGCAAATAAGGTTCTAAAATACGTGTTGCAGTTATTATGAATTGTAATGATTATTTCTTTTTCCCTGGAGTGCTTTTTTCAAGAACCCTGGAGTATTTTTTTTTCAAGAACTTGTGTTAATTGAATTATTTGTTTATGTATTAGGTTGGCTGGTTGGTTGGTCAGTGGACTAATTTCAGCACTACATTACAGTTCTATATTTAGCAGAAAAAAAAATCACAAACCAATAGAATTTTAGTAAATTGCTGAGCATATAAAAATGTAGGCTTTGTGGCAAGTAGACACAAGAAGTTCTCAATTGTGGTTTTAATATTTACAAATGTGTGCTTCTGCAAGGAGCTAGTTGTAGTAACTTTATGTATAGCTCTGTTCCATGGTATGTTCATAGGTTCATAGGTTCATAGGTTTGTACTAGGCTATCTGCCCTAGGGTATTTATAAGCCTAGCCAGAGTGTGTGTGGCTTTCGCCACCCCTTGGGATGAGGATACTATGCCCATTTAGGGTTTAGTTTACTGTGCCTCTGTCTAGTAGTGACACAGAGATGACCCCCGGTGTAAACCTACGATCTCCCATCCACTCGTCAAGATTTCTCTTGAAGAGAGTTAGTGAGGGGCTCTGCCTAACATGGACTGGGATTCTGTTCCAGAGTGTAGGGAGCCTCTGGGTTATGAATCTGTCCCTCCAGCACGTCCTATTTATTTCTGTGTTGAGGTATGTGTGGCTTAACCTGACTTATACTTTTTTTGTCATGTTTGTCTATAGTCACCATAGCAAAGTCAGCCTCCACTGACTAAGCAATTTATGTATCAGCCCTGTAGTGTACAAAAAGTACTGGAGGTGCACCTCAGTAAAAGAGACATCATAGCCCAGGAGCAGTTTGACTCCAGATTCCCAGTGCTAGCTCAATGCCCTTGCAATAATGACATGCTTTTAGAGGAAATGCCTTTCCTTCACAAGTAAAACAAGAACCATAGAAAGGAAAGGATAATAAAAAACAGGTATTAAGTAGGTATCCCATATAGAATTCTATATATTTTTTAATTGAAAGGTCACTGGCTTTCATTTTGATTATTGAGCCACTTTGGTTGCAGTAGTGAGCTGTAGCAGAGGTCACCTTTTGTTCAATGGACAGGTAGTAATAATTTTGATTTATGCATTCTCTGTAACAATTTGTTCAGTCAAAAAGTAATCAAATAAAGGTCTTTTAGTAGTTTATTAGCACTTAGTTATTATTGCACATTGGTGAAGATCTAAATAAAGAACTTCAGAACAGTAAAATTAATTCCTGGAATATCATGTTTTCAGCAATATTATAATTAATTTATTGAGATGATGCATTCCTTTGAATGTTAAATGTGATTCCATACTCTCATTCCTTCAGTTTTTTTATACCAATGGTCTTCTCATCAGTTTTAGCAAATTCCTGGATTTTTCCTTCAGGGTCAACCATCTGTAAATCCTTGTATTTTGTTGTGCATGCAGGTACTTGGGCTGTGATGAAAAAAGGTCAGTAGACCAGTTCACATACCTGGTTCACAAATGGAAAATTATTTTAAAGCCCCGGGCCACAGAAACTGTATTGTAAAGTATCCCAACTTGAATATGTATAGTTCTCATTACTAAAATATTTTCACACCATAGTTCAACATCACAAAATATTGTAGAAATCAATCAGCAGATTCCTTCTACAAGTCCACATAACTAAACACCACTATTTAAATCTTCTAAGAAGAAGTCACTAGATCTCCGTAGAAAAGATTCCTGTAAATCTTTTGGCTGAAACTTTAATTTTTGGACTTCTGCACTTAATTAAGTACTCAAAAGTACTCAAAATATTTCCATCTCCAAGTTTAATTTTTCCAAGTGTTTTTGGTTTTTAATACCATGACAGGAATGGACCCTGTTACTAATACAGGATATAGTTAGAGTTCATGAAATTAGCATTGTTTTGGTCTTTGATGTTAGCCAAGAGTGCTCCTGTCAGCACCCACAATGTGCCCAGATTTGCCTCCTTCTGTAATTCATATAAGGCTACAAGTACTGAAAGAAAATTTAGGTACGATTGTAAATTATTTTTTACTAAACTAGTTACTACGACCACTATTGGAACCGTCTGGGTATCTTTTTTTCCAAATTGCTGTCATTTATGCTTTCAAATCCTAGTGTTTTATAACTTTGTGTCATTCTGTCCATAAGATTTTGTAATCTCTGGGAGTAGCAATTTCAATGATCAATGCTATTTTTGTTTTCTTTTCATGGACTACTATATCTGCTTTGTCTTGCATCAACGTTTTGATATATTGGTAATAGGTGATCCCATGTGATATACACTTCATTATCCTCTGGAATGCTTTGCAGCTTCTTCTATATTGTAGTATTTGCACAATCCCCAATGCAACAGTCTTGCCACATTACTGTGCCTTTCAGTACACAGACCCTCTGCCATGAGTGTAACATACAGAGCAACAAGATGTGCAACTGTCTACAGTTCAAACTGCCTTTGTCCGTTTCTTCAGCTTTTTGCTAACCGTTGTGTACATAGTTGGCTGTCCTGGGCTGCTACTATTAGTCTGTCACGTTTTGATTTTAGTTCACTCTCCTTAATCATTCCTGCATTCATTTTGGTCAACATGAGATTGTTCCAAGAGATATCTGTAATGCGCTACATTTGTAGATTTTTCCAATTATTCTTCCTTCTTGACTGATCCATTTCCTTTTTGTATTTTTTTCTGGCAGATCCATTTGCTGTTTGATTTTTGTCTGCTTCTGGTTTGATCTCAATTGATACCAAAATACTTCTATTAAATTATGTAAAGATGTCCTATTATACATCCTCCCCTCATGTTTTAAAATGTTCACTTTGTTTGGATTGGATAAGGTCAGCAGATATGTATGCAGTCCTATGATTGCAGATCTATACATGCAGTCAATTTTGAGGAGGCTCATACCTCCTTCAGAGCGAGGAATATATAATTTTAGTATACAGTGACTTTCATAAATTATTTGATAAGTATGAACCATTTTTCTTGTTTTCATGTCCAACTGATTCAGTATTTTTTTTTGGGGTAAGTCAATCACCCCAAAACTGTACGTTAGAACAGGAAGAGCAAATTAATTTATAGCCTGGACTTTTTTCTTGATTCCATGGAAATTTTCAATATTAGTTTTAGTTTTCAGAAGTATTCGTTACTGAGCTTTATTCTTATTTGTTCTTGTTTTATTGCTGACTCTTCACCTTTTCCCAGATGTTTATACACTGCCTCCTGTGCTGGGTGCTTTATATCACTTTCCTGTCATGGATTATATTTTCTTGGTGCTGCAGCTTTTCATTTTTACATGTTGTTTTGTACATTTATCAAGACCTGATATCATTTTTATATCATCTGAGAAAGGTTTTTTAACCATTTATAGCTTTGCTTTTATCTCCTCATCTGATAAACTATAGAGTTTTAAGTAATTCACAAAAAGTAGATGAGAAATCTTTAACCAAAGATGATTTCTGGGAGCCAAATTGTGACCATAGCCTAATCTGTTAAGAGCTTAATGAGCTAAGGGCAAGAAAAAACAACAGTCATGACAAAGAAGCACTCTGAAATATGCCCATTTGAATTGTTATTATTGGGATAAAAAATTGACTTTTGTCATGGCTCAGCTACAAACTGGCTTTCCATTGTTTTATGCTCAGTGTGATGGCTCAGTGTAGCGTGTATGTTATACATCTGAAAGCATTCCTTTCCCTTGAACATGGGATGCTGTCACATGCATTTCTGTAGTCTATCCAAGCCATGCAGATTATTTCCCTTTTTTTCTAGTATGGCTTTATTTAGCAACAAATGATCATGTGTTCCATATGACTTTATTTGACTACCTTTCTGATTTTTTTTCTAAATCACTAGAAATCCTGTCTGCATCAATTCCAATAAATAATGTGTATATTGTTGGAAGACTTTTAAGAAGTAATATAATTTTCCTGATGTTAACCAGGTTAGTTTCTGTTCAGGATGTGCATATAAGTAAATATTGCTCAGGAATAAATATGTTTGTAAAGATTTTATACTTCTCACAATGTAAATATTTTAGTTATCCTGCAAACTTATCCCCAAAATGAAGTCTAGCACATTAATCTCTTGTCCACATGATATGAATATTTCTGTACAACAGTGCAATGGGAAGTTCCTGGCAAAGGAAATACTGAACTAAATCATAGAGTTTAATGACGAACAGTACAATTTCTGTCTGAAAAATCTAATATCTAGTGTTGATTATTACATATCACATGGCTTAGTAAATAATGATGCCAAGAACACATGCAATACATAAAATGCAATAAATAAAATAAAAATAACAATAATAAAAATATATATAAAAAATCATAAACTATCAGTCACATCCAAATGAGTTGTTCTTGGTGCAAGTCTGCCCTGATTTCAAAAGACTTGCCCCCGGATTCACTAATCTTCCATGCACAACTAGCTTAGTCCTGCACGGAAGCGCCCATTTAGGAGCAGGATGGCAGTGCACCATGTATATTAATGAAGGTGCACTGCCAGAGCTCCCAGGCTTACACTGAGTATGTACGAGTGCAGGGGCATGTCTGAGAGCAGAGCTCTCAGAATAAACATGCCCCTGCAATGTAGAAAAGCAGAAAGTGTTAAGAGATGAGTGAGATCGCTCATAGGTGTCCGCATATCCCCACCAACAGTTGCCCATGTGTACAACAGCAACAGTACTGAAAAAGTAAATAAAGAAACCCTTTTATTTTTTTTAAAACACCGATTAAAGCTAACTGTAGGTGCATGGGTATGCCCATCGCTTAGCTACAGTTAAAGCAGCTTAAAAGGCTGAAGAGGATAACAAGGAAGATATATGCAAATGAAGCAGCACAGTAATAGTGTAGTGGGCAGAGCATCTGCCTAACAAGCAGGCATTCCTGGTTCAAGTCCCACTGCAGCACATTCCATTTTCCATGTGAAATCTGTATATAAACATTTTTTGCTGTATAACCTACTAAATAACATTTAAATGTGAACTGGAGTACTGCATTAAACGCACATGTGAAGTGTCAGTGTCATAATAAATAAGGCACTAGTAAGCAGGTGTAAGCACAAATAAGCAGTAGTAAGCATATATAAGCACTAGTAAGTGTGTTTAAGTGTGTTTGCATGGGGGTAAGCATTGCCTACACAGATTAAGCAAAGTAGAAGCTAACTGAGTGTAAGAAACTGTAACCGGAGGTTAGCATTGCTTAGCTCCATGCAAACCTGCACACACCCGCTTACAACTGCTTTAAAGTGCCTTAATCATTCTGTACTCAATGGCCCGTGTTCTGCCCAGCAACAAAATAAACAGCTTCTGCAAGTCTTGAACCCAGGACCCTGTACACTATAGTCACAGTAGTTAACCACTAAACCATCATAGCAATACATATGAGTGAGGTTTCAGCAAACAAATCCTCACCATAGGAAAATGAAACCGAACATGTGAACTATCCCCGGGATTCATGAACCTTGCGCCAGGCGCCAGCATAGCGTCGGCGTTATAACGCCAAATATGGCTGCTTAGCGATTCAGGTATGAATGAATTCCACGTGCACTACCGGCGGCGCCGACCGTCCCGGCGTAGGTATGCAAAACACACTGTGTGCGGTATTGCACCATGCAAATGAGGGCAAATAGCGATCCCTAAGTGGCGCAGGCGTAGCGTAAAGCACGGCAATGTAAACCAAAAAGCGGTTTACATTTACCCAAACATACCGGAGGAGTAACGGAAGGCTGTCAAAGTCAGGTATCATATAGGTGCAATATGCCAATGTGGAAAGGCACCGAGAATGTCCAAAGAAAATATGCACAAAATGTAAAAATGACATAAATGGCACGCGTAGAAAGAACAGCAGACCCGGGATGTGTGCACAGAAGTTGTAAAGCAATGAAATAATATGATAATGTCCGAAAAGAGCATTAGAACACAAATCAGCTGCACAGCCACCACACACCATAGTATGTATGTAAAGCTGCAACCCCAGCGCAATGGTTGTCAAGGAGTGGAGGACCTGTCCACTGCCGTAACCAGGTATTAGTAGTCAATTCCATGCAAATGAGGCAGATAATAGTGAATCGCAAAAGCGGCCAGCGTAAGGATGGAGCAAACAGCGTGGCGACACCGAGGAGTGGCCTACACGAGATACATGTCAACCACACAGGGGTGTGCCACTGTAGGAGGAAGGATATTGGAGGACAGCAAATCTGGGCTGTACAATGCACATCACAGCATCAGGACTGGCGTGTTAGGAAATAGATGCGCTGACAGTACAGAATGCACGTACAAATGCATGTGCACGAGGATGACTACGTTCCCGAAACCAGTCATGTGACGGCCTCACCGGCAACAATCAGGGATATAGGAAGGTAATGCGGAGAATACGAGGAAATGCGGAAGCAGTGTAAATGTATCCGTAACGAGCAATTAACACCAATCAATGCAGGAAGGGCAAACGCCGGCAGCTGATAAGTCTGCATGCAGACTCCTGCAGAACGGGAAAGGGGAGGCATATGAGAGCAAAGATAATAGGGGATGTAGTAGAAATGCAAAGAGCAAAGAACCGAAATAGCACAGCCAAGTACAGAGGTAGCATAACTGCGGCCGCAGATAAAATGCATCATATGCCATGTGCCTGCAGGATGCAGTAATGTAAGATGTCAGGCGAAGGCAATGCAGGCAACTGTAATGTAACACTACAGGCAGTACCGTTGCAGCTGCAAGCGTAAAACCACGGAAATAATCCATGGATAGGGCCGCACAGACACACCCAATGACTTCACCGGGTATACAGCACAACAGTAATAAATGTGAATGCGCACAACACACAGCGCGATTTCCCAAACGCCGCACCGTAGGGTGTAAACAGACGGGGAACTTTTAACATGTATATGCTGGGTGCCGCCGTGGCTGTGATGCATAGGTATGTGGCAGAGACAGACGGAGTTGCGGAGGGTGGTGCCGACAACTACCGTAGGCCTCACAGGAGAAGGAGAGTGTTCAGACCAAGGGTGACCTACCAGGGGCTGCGAGACCTGGAGATAGTAGAGCGCTACAGGGTGGACAGGGACACGTTACAGCAAATAGTGGAGCTGTGCCGGCCGCACCTGAGAACAAGAGACAACAGAGGGGAGCCCATCCCAGTGGACACAAAGGTATGTGTGAGCTTGCGAATACTGGCTACAGGTACCTTTCAAAGGCCCACCGGGACATAATGGGCATCTCACAGGCATCAGCATCCAGGGTACTACACCAGTTCCTGGATGCCATGTTACCACATGCCCATGAGCACATAAAGTTCCCCACATCTCAGGAGGAGTTGGCTAGCAATATGCGCCGCTTCCACCGTGTGGCACAATACCGGAGGTCCTGGGTGCGATAGACTGTACGCACATAGAAATCAAGTCACCACCTGGGGAGCAGGGTAGACGCTACATAAACCGCAAGGGATACCCCTCCATCAATTGCCAGGTCGTGTGCAATGCGAGGGCATTATCATGGATGTGTGTGCTGGCAGCCCTGGAAGCTACCACGACTCCCATATCTGGCATGCCTCACAGCTGTATCAGGTATTCGCCAGTGGGGACATCACACAAGGTCACCTTGTGGGGGATGCTGGCTACGACTGGAGCCGTGGTTGATGACACCCATCAGAAATGCACACACACACATGCAAGAACGCCATAATGAGGCACACGCACAAACGAGAATAATCATAGAGCATGTGTTCGGGATCTTGAAATCACGGTTCCGGTGCTTGGATACATCCGGTGGAGCCTTGCAGTACTCTCCAGGCACAAGTGCCCACATATTCATAGTATGTTGTATGCTACACAATATGATTCTGCGGAAACAGCTGCTGCAGGGACATAATGCCGGAGGGCCACCAAGCCCGCCACAACTGCCAGGGCAAGCACAGGCACAGGGCGTGCGATTGCCACGGACACACTGAGCCAGCCCCAGTAGGTAGACAGAGGCGTACCCAATATGCCTACGCCCTGGCAAAGAGGGAACGCATAGCACATACTTTGACAGTGTAGGCCCCATGGACTGACACCTCCTGACCTGCACACACAGTAAAATGGACGCCACACAAACATGTCCGCCCGTAATGTGTACCGTATGCGGACGATGTGTGACTCCAACAAAGGCACCGCCAAACACTGCACACCCAATAGCCAGCAGAGCATGGAACGCCAACACCTCAACGCACGCCGGATCAACATCACACGGCTTAACCATATACTGTCATTATCGGGACAAGACGACCACACATGTACGCATGTGCATACACAGATACGGAAATAGATATCAGTACACATCTAGAAATATATATGCGCATACACAGATAGAAAGTACAACAGGGTAATATGGAACCCAGGGATGCAAGTTCACAGATAAGTAAGACGCGAAATCACCACATATTAAACATAGTGACCGACAACCCGATCATCCTGGAGGGTGGGCAGGGCAGGTAACGCCAGCCATGGAAATGTTAACCTGCATCAATACATATCCGCGTGTCGGGATGGTCACCAGTCCACGGTACAGTAACGGGATATGTGTAGGGTCACCACCTGTCCCACGTTGTGAGGGACAGTCCACCTTTGGGCAGTTGTGTCCTGCAAAAACATTGACAAAATGGCAAATGTCCTGAGATTGTAGGACAAAACCATTTCCCATAATTACTTTATTAGTTGCAGAAAACAGTTATTTTGTAGAAGAAACATCTAAATATGATAATAAACAGAATAAGCAACTGTAATGCTACGGCTTTGTATTCCGTCAAAAAAGTGAATCGCTGTCCTTTGGGGCAAAAAAAAGGGGGTTTTGCCCCCACCCCATATTTTTTTCCCCCCAAAAAAAGTATGTTTTTTTTTTTTTTGTATGCCCCAAAAAAAAAACCCCCAAAAACAAAAAAAATGGGAATTCCCTGCGGAAAAAAAAAAAAAAACCCCCCCCCCTTTGGGGGGCCCCCCGGGGGGGGGCCCAAAAAGGGGGGAAAATAAAGGGGGGGGCCCCCGGGGGGGCCCCCCAAGGGGGGGGGGGGGGGGGGGGGGGGGGGGGGGGGGGGGGGGGGGGGGTTTGTGGGGGGGGGGGGGGGGGGGGGGGGGGGGGGGGGGGGGGGGGGGGGGGGGGGGGGTGGGGGGGGGCGGGGGGGGCGGGGGGGGGGGGGGGGGGGGGGGGGGGGGGGGGGGGGGGGGGGGGGGGGGGGGGGGGGGGGGGGGGGGGGGGGTGGGTGGGTGGGGGGGGGGGGGGGGGGGGGGGGGGGGGGGGGGGGGGGGGGGGGGGGCCCTCCCCCCCCCCCCCCCCCCCCCCCCCACCCCCCCCCCCCCCCGCCCCCCCCCCCCCCCCCCCCCCCCCCCCCCCCCCCCCCCCCCCCCCCCCCCCCCCCCCCCCCCCCCCCCCCCCCCCCCCCCCCCCCCCCCCCCCCCCCCCCCCCCCCCCCCCCCCCCCCCCCCCCCCCCCCCCCCCCCCCCCCCCCCCCCCCCCCCCCCCCCCCCCCCCCCCCCCCCCCCCCCCCCCCCCCCCCCCCGGCCACAACTTGCCAGGCAAGCACAGGCCCCACAAGGGGGCCCCCGGCAGGGGGACCCACTGGAACCAAAAATACCCAACACCAAATCCAGGGCTAAACCACACGAAATGTACCCGACCCCACCTCGGATGCACACACAAAATGAACAAACATCCCCTACGGGTTTAAAATAACCCAAGGCCCCCGAAAAGAACCATGGCCGGGCCGGCTAAACGAAAAAGGGGTCACCGCTGATATCGCATGTACACAAACGCTTTTGGGCCGATTAAACATCATCACGAGAATATAAAAAAACCCCCTGGAATTCAAAGTATTTAACCGACTCAAATAAAAGAGAAACAAAATAAACAATAAAACAAAACCGGAAAAGGTAGCGAACCCAGCATGATTTTTAAACCCCACACTATGCTTCTGTACAGTAGTGAACGGGTTGTGAAAAGAACCTGTCCATAGGCAGAGGGGGCGAATTGGGAATGAATGCTAAAGGCCATCCAAAACTGTGGAAACGTGTGAAGCATAAAATGTAAAAGGGGATCCCCCCGGGGCCCGGCTTGATTTTTTCAAAAGGAAAGGGGGAAAAATCGTGGGACACATTCGAGTTACTAAATCCCATGGCATAAAAGGGTTTGAACCTACTTTTTGCATAAAGAAAAGTGAGTCGGCAGCGGCTTATTGGGGTTTTTTAACGTTGGAAGAAACATAAATAAGTTGTTATGAACCTTCATGGGGAAAGTATGTCCCCAAAATCTCAAATTTCCATTTTGAAAATTTTTCAAAAAATCCCAAGGGGGGATGTTTAAAGGGGCACTGGTAATAAGGTCTCCATAGGGGTTGAAACCAGAAAATCCCACCACCAGCCCATGCGGGAGTGGATATCCAAACTAAGTGCCACAGCAGGGGTAACATTTATGTTGTGTCCACAAATGTGCATGGGCAATAGGATGTTAGGAAATGTGGGGCCGCGTGTTAGTGGCCATGTAATTATGGTAATGCAAAGCGGATGATGGAATTTTCAAAATCTAGACAGTACACAGGATAGCATCTATGGGCAGGGCTAATGTTAAAATCCAAAATTGTAGGCCTGCAAAGGGACAAGAGAGCAAAAGGACCAAAATGGGGTAACAGCAAGGCCGCCCAAAAGCGTTCCATAGCAGGTGCAATGGGGCCACAAGATGTCCAGCGGGCCGTGTGTAAACACTGTGCAAGACACAGTACTGCCCCCCAGGTAGGCCACTGAACGGCAAACTGGATGTCAACGCATGCTATAAACGTGTGGGGGTACCAGGGCTTGCACCCTACCAGCAAGAATCACAACATGACACAGGTCCCCGGGGGAGTCACAGGATAGCCCACAGCATGGTTGTTCCAGTTTTGGGAGTCACACAGGCGCCCCTGACAATGGGATGTGTGCACACATGCAGGATGCCCTCCCCCGCCCAACAAACGCCATGAATCCATGCATCGTATGTGGAAAATCCCAGGGAAACATTAACCCCTTGAGGGCAGCAGGGACCAATGTGACATACCTTTTCAACAACCACGGGTAAACACAGCATGACAACTAGCATGAATTTTACCTTTGGTTAATACACCACCATGGTTATTGTAACACCCGGACATGGGTTAGGCCAGGTACAAGGGCACCCAAGGTATCACAGACATAGGCCGAAATTGTAGCCTGAATGGACCCTGGTTAATAGGGCAACCAACAATGGGGCCAGGGTGAACAACCAGACAACGGATATGCCGAAGGGGGACAGTACCTGTGTACACACCGATGACTGTCAGTATGAAAGGTGTGTGTATGATATTGTATGAAGAGCAATGATATTAATGTAACCCCACATACACCTTTTGGGTGTCAGCAACAAGTAGGATACAGGCTGCCATTTAGAAGTGGAATGTAGGCAGTACATACTGGTGACAAGGTAGTTCTTGCAAAATGAGCTGAGGGGCCACATGTCTGAACGTGAATGACCCCCCCTAAATGTTGTAGTCACATGAATGGAATGTGTGAACTTCAGAAGGCCATGGGTAAATGCGAACAATGCAGGAGGGATTGTCCTTCAATGAAAAAGTGGAATGGTCTGAAGGGCAAAACGGACATGCAGGACCCCTCTGTACCAAACCCCCAGCAATAATATGAAGGTGGCCAGCATGGGATTGGTGTGCTGTGGCGCACAGAACCCCAACAAGGGTGCCAGGAAAGGCATGAGGTAGTCAATGAGTTGGAAGCATGATGTAAGATGGGCCCCAGTATACTGAATGGCCCATATGGGTGTGGGAAGCAGATAGTCAATGAGTACCATCCATTTTAGTTATAGAGGGGATGGGGTGGTCAGGGTGAAACCATGAAGGGGCACAGTCACTGGGTGCTGCGCAGAACATGTAACGCCATTTCATACAAAAACTGGGTTGGGGTACTTTGGGCTGTTTTCCCCTAACAGGCACCCATACATGATGTGCCACAGGGTTTAAATGTCCACCAAGGATTGGGCCCGGGGATGGGTGTGTATTTTTGGAGGTACCCCTTGGCAGGCAGGTGCCAGCAACTCTTCTCAAGCCGCATGAGGGTATCTGCTTTGAATGTGGAGATCCAGCAGAGACATCCCACCCCTGGTAGGGCCCACACTGCAATGTCTGGCAGTCATGTTAGGTAGCAGCTGTGGAGTATGTCATGCACCAGAGGAACACCTGCTGTAAAGTGACACACAACACCAGGTAACAAAACTCCCGTCAAAGCCTGCACATGTGCCCAAACGCAGTGTATGGAACAAAACCATGTGGCGTTGTGAAAACCAGACCCCCTGTTCGTTGGAATACATGGTCCCACCGTGTAAAAAGTAGCAAAGTGATGTGATCACTGTTGGATAGGCACATAACTGCCATCGGAGGGGTGCCATGTCAACTCCTTGTAGTGGATGTCAGTAATCCCGGTGAGGGTATGTCCCATGCATCTGCATGGGTGTTTTAGGGTGGGGCACAGGGATGGTAAGCAGGGATGCGCAAAAAAGGGGGATGTGAGGCCTGCTACAGAACATGGAGGTTTGGTGCATGCTGAGGGAGTGTAGGAGGATTGTCGTGTAATTGTCACCCACATGCTATGCAGGGCCCAAAGCATGTGTGGGGCGTGGGAGCCAACAAAGGGTTTTTGCGGAAACATGCAGTAGCAATGAGGTGAATGTACAGATGCCAACCCGATGGCAGTAATGGGTGTAAGTGCGCCCCGTGCAAATGGGTACCACCATGGGTATTGAAAGGGTTATGTGTGGTCAGGGAAAATACAGATGGGTAAATCACGGTGGGGTGGGGAACCCACCCAGGTTGGCGTCCATAGGCGGGAGGTATGACTGTGTCAACTACTGGCAGGGGGCCGTACAGGGAGGGGTCCCAGGGTAATAAATGACAGGTGCTGTATGTGTGTGAGTGTAGGTACCCATGGAGGGGAAGCAGCAACATCTGTGTGCCATGTGCAGCCCTGAGGCAGAATGTGAAGTGCAACAGCAAGCATAAAATGCTGGGGCCACCCCTTCCCAATGTCCAGTCATGTGTGAGGTAGTGTGGTTCAACACGACACAGACGGGCAAACACACACCCATAACAAATATGCCAAGTAAACAGTCCCATACAGGTGGCCCAATGAACAGATAACCAGTGGCTCTGGAAGGGCAGCACCACCGGGCGGTTAATTCACCATTGAGACAAGTCCACGTCCATGTGGGCTACAATGTCATCACGGGGGGTCCAATAGCAGGGGGCAAGGCGAAGGTGTACCAGGTGATGTGTCATGTGTGCAATGTTGAGTAGCACAGGTTACTGCTCAACATATGGTGCATGTATATTTTAATGATGTGGAATGTGTCACCCACTACAGGGCCAGCTGGAAGGTGGGTTACTGGGAACCCTGTTTGCACAGGATACAACTGCGTTGTAGGCAGCCAGCTGGGGGACCGTGTTACAGGGGTCTCATCCTACAGTGTTAGGCAAAAAATTGTCGGGGGCATGGCTCTATGTGAATGTGGGGTTTGTTGTGTGTAAATCCGGACACCACTGGTGCAGTCAGGTTGTCAAACCGGTACACACATCCACAGAGCAGCCCAGCCCGAAATGTGTGCGTCCCCCTTGTGTGTGCATATGTGCACATGGGGAACACCTCCCACTGTCTCTAAGCTGGCACATGTGGCGGGAAGGCTGTAGAAATGTAAAATGTGGTACCCAATGAAGTACCTGGAACAGACACAGACACACAGCCATGCCTGCACAACAATGACTCCCCCAACAGCCAAACAATGCATTGACACTGGAACATGTCTCATGCAACCCCACTGAGGTTTTCACATTGAGAAAATTTGTCATCATGGCCTACAGGGATCAGCACAATACTCCACAGGTGTACCAGTGATGTAGGTAGGGGGCAGCTTGTTATATGTCACAGTAATGTACAAGAATGTCCTGCATAGCCGTCAGTGGGGTGCTGGGTATTATACACATCCCCTGTTACCTGTCCAAGTGTTTAGGTGTTCCCACATGTACATGTACAACAATTGTGTGGATGGCTCCCGGTGTTGTGTGACAATGTCTGTGATGGGTGCAAAGGCACAATACGGTAGCACACAAGCCCCCTACTGCATAGCCTGAACATCAGTACAAGGGTGTGGGGGATGTGCAAACAGGTGGAGATGGGTATGGGCCCAAAACCCACATGTGTGTTGCACGTCCACGACACATGAGCACTGAAGGCTAGCCACAGTTGTACAGGGTCGCATTACATATGTTCAGCAACATCCCGTAGTACCATGGTGTGGACCGATGGACAAAACCAAATGTGCAGGTATGAGATGTGCACAGACATCACAGATTACCGTAGAAAGGTACCATGTGACATGTGCACAGTAGGTTGCCCACCTGGTAAAACCTTTAGGTCCCAAACCACAAATAGTCCGCCAATGACACAGATGGGGTGCACCCGTGAGATGGTAATGGCCCCAACAATTGGTGTCACCAGGAACAAAAATTGAAGGGTTGAGTTGAGGGGTGCATCATATGTTAGGCAACCCCGGATCCACAGGGGGCCTGTAGTGAACACCATCCCCCCATAATGGAACCTCTGCTACCAACACCACATTAACAGGGAGGGAGGGCGGTGTTAGTGCAACAACATGTGGGGGGGGGAAATGTTTAAATATGTTTACCCCATAGTTGGGCGTACCATGTGCATGGGAAGGGTGTGTGTACACAAAAGATGGTCGATCAACATCCCAAAATGCCCTCCCAGGGCTCATTTTCATATGGGATACCTCTGCACCAACACCCTCAACAAGAGCGTCAGAAACCCTGTGGAGGCAGTGTCCACAAGGGTGTAAACATGTTGAATTCCATTTCAAAGTTGACAAAAGAAATGGCACCACCCCCCAATAGCCCCCCTGGGGGGCAAAATTCCCATGATGTGGATCCCCTCCCATACACAAATACCAGAAAGGCGCATAGCTAACAGTCCCACATGGTGAATAAAAAGGATCCATATCAACCATACAAAGAAGGGGGGCAGCACCCTGTCATGTTACATGCTGTGTGATCCTGCCAATTGCGGTACAGCATGCAGGGCCCTTTCCGCAATGGTCATGGACAAGCTCCACTATCAACGAACACAGGTGAGCTGGGGGTTGTCCACACCACAGTGCTGTGTGGAAGTACAGGGAAAACAGTGGCACCATGTGTATGTGAAAGTCCCCGCGGCTTCACAATGGACACGGGCGTGATGTGTACTGACATATACACAGCGCAGGTGAACAGTAGCACGGGCGTCACATGGGGGCATATGCCAACTGATATGGACATAGGTGCAGCCAGGTACACATGTCCATGGCAGGCTAACATCTACATGGTGCGTGCACAGTGTGATGGGGTGGCACACAGATATGATGTGACACCCAGTGCTCAATGGTGTGAAGCCACAACATCGGCTGTGTCACCGCCACGATGCCCTTCACAGATCACTGTGCAGATGTCGCATGTCATAGCAATGCATCTCCAACAGTCTGCCAGCAGAGCAGTCTGAATGTCACCTCCCACCACCATTATGTCTTCCAGATAATCCCACGTCCCCGGCTTCCACCATTTAGCCGACAGGAGGAGGAGGTCATCATACCATACCTCCAGAGTAACTACAATGCCCTGTTTAGCCATGTGCCACAGCAGGCAGAAGAACGGCAGGAGATGTGGGAGGAGTTGTGCAGGAGGGTGAACAGCTGGGGGGAAACCCAACCGCGCTACCAACAAATCCGCAGGCACTGCACAGACCTGATCCGGCATGCAAGACAGCGTGCGCTGCAATCGCCAGGCAACACGTGGGACAGGTGGTGGGCCACCAACACAGCCCCACTCCCCCCGGAGGAGCTCCTGGCCAGTCTGGGGACCCACGGAAAAACGCAGAACCACTTGCGTCCATCGTGGAGGTGGGTGTCCCCCAGCTATGAGCCTGGACCCCATTTTGGGGCATGTTTGATAAGGGGTGGGTGTGGGTGTCATAGTACAACACATGATATAGCAATACATGCCAGGTATATGGCCACACAAGATGCAAACCATTGTATGCTATGTTGTGTTAGCAGACATGTGCATAGCACATGCAACCACACATGCATGATTTTCATGCACAGTGCTGACCGTGGAGATAGTAATGGCTAATGTGTATACCTTTGTGTAATGCCTTTACAGGCGTCTGGCTGTCGAAAGGACAAGGGTCTGTTGCAGGTAAGTCTGTTGCCAGTCAACGCATGTTCTGCTGTATTGATATTCCCCATGTGTCTAGGCATGACATGCTCACCTGTGTGTGCCCCCCGGTTAACAGCTCGCCCCCCCGACATACACACCACCCATGTACAGTAGTCCCCCTTTGTGAGTGGTATGACACCACACAACCAATTGGTGTGTTACGTGCATTCAGCTATGCATACAATGGTGTAGGTGTTACACAATGGCTGCATGTGTAGTATGCATTGGTATGCCAGTGCAGTATGGACACAGTACCACAGAGTGAGCTGTGATCTGGCCAGAGCACAGGTGTTACCAATGTGACCCATGCCCTGCATCGGTGATTGTGACATGGCGCATGCCATGTCCCATGCACGTGGATGTCTGGCTGCAGCATTGTCACACCATGATATGACCTATGCACAACATAGCAGACATACACACTGTCAGCATATCCGTGAGAATGTGACACGTCACACTACTATGCGTGTGTGTCACATGGCGCACCACAGGGGGGTGTGCACAATGTCTACCACACACAATTGTCAATGAGTCAGAAAAAAGGCCATGGTTGATACCTACAGGCATGTTGCCACACAGCACATCCACAGTGGGTACTCACCATTGCACCCTGTACACACATAGTGGGTTCATCAATGTAGTGGACCCCCTGGACATCTGATGTAGTACACCAGTGACATGAAATTCCTCTCCACAGCTACTACAGGTGCCTCCAATGTCCACCATTTTCGTCCTGCTGAGCAGCTGAACTGACTTACAGACATGGCAATGTAATGCGTCCAGGTCACGCATCGCCAGACACATAGCTTTGTCCTGCTACTGTGCAGTGGCACAGAGCCCGCACCACACCCGTACAGCTATGCACACAGCTCACAGCAAGCGTCCTGCACAGACATCACTGTTACACATACATTGTATCTGTACACTGTAAAATAACACTGCACCATGACAGCCATCTGATGTGGTGCATGGGGGGGACACCATCTTCACATGTCCACATGATACCGAAATGTTTGCGGTGTACATTACATAGTGTTGGCAGCCATGTGTACTCTAAGCCCGCGGGCCCCACGGTGTATCACGCTGATGCATGCAAACTACCATGAATGTGTGTACTGCATGCCTACTAAATGACACCTGCCTGTTGTACTGTCCCCACCAGGGCAGTGTACATACTGCCACTATGAATGTCTGGTCTGCATTCACTGGTCTGTGTTGTGTGAATGCTGCATGCCACCTGCATTATCACATGCATGCTGTGTGTGTGTTTGTGTGTGTGTGTGTGTGTGTGTGTGTGTGTGTGTGTCTGTGTGTGTGTGTGTGTGTGTGTGTGTGTGTGTGTGTGTCTGTGTTGTAAGCGATGGTATGTCTTTGTATTGACAGGTGCTGTAGGTGCGTTCCCCTCCTGCGGTCAATCTGATGCTAGTGTCCCCACAGATACTAGTGGTGATGAGCATGTGCATGAGGCACAGGCAGGGTTGTCACAGGCAGAGTCTGTGCCACTGGAGAACATCACACATACGTCCCTTTCATCCCTGCACACGGTTCAGATGCCGACACATACCCCAACACCGTTGCCCATAGATGACGGTCAGTCAGCGTCTGTTGTCCCCGAGCAGGAATGTGTGGTGGCTGCAGAAGGTGTGGGTACACCCCATGTTGCCAGTGTAAGGACTGGTGCAGTGCCACGCAGGCATGTGGCAGGTGCTGCCCGTAGCGGGAGCACCGCTAGACATACACCTGCCGTACAGCGTGCAGCAGCTCGTATAACCAGACGCATGTTCCAGACTGTAATGGCGGGCGGCACGGGGGCGGCAGAACCAGAAGGGCAGAGGCTGCAGACGGCCGCAATCCGTACCCCAAATGACAGCAGCCAGGCATTGGCGAGTGCACAACAGCATCTTGCCGAAGTTCTGGATAGTAGATTGGGGGATAAGGCTGGTCTCATCGACCGAGGCTAGGCCATCCTTGGCGCGCAGTCCGTGCAGGAACACCGGGTGGGGGGGCGGCATAGGGCCCGTGGGCGTGGGCGAGCAACACCACCTGCTGCAGGTCAGGGGGTGCCACCTCCCATGCCCACAGACAGTGATGGTAGCAGTAGCACTGCAGCTGCTACTACACCATCCACACCAGGACAGAGCAGGCCCCGTGGGCGTGGCCCTGGGCCGCCGGGCACGTTTCCAGCGGACATGTGACATCGGAGAGTGGACAGTCTGTACCTCCACCCCGGGCGTGCCCCGCGACCCCAGGGGGCGGGGCACTCCGGCCGGGAGACACACTGAGCCTGAACACCTGCACTGTACCCTCAGGGGTTGCCAACCATGCCCCCTGTAGGCACCACAGATGACGGAACTGTGTACACACACAGCGACACACAGCAGACACAACTGTAGGGGTCCACCACACCCACATGCAATCTACATAGTCATGCCCACTCAATGCACTGGCCCTTACACACACACATGATGTCATCCATTGGTACAGCCCATGCCTGTGGCCCCTATCACCCTGTGCACATGATTAAGTCTCTGCCGCATAACTGTGAGCCACACCATCAATGCACGGTTAAGCTAACATATTATGATGCACAGGGTGGACACGATAGTGAGAGGTGTATGTGATACCTGTGCCGCATAGTCGTGCTGTGTATGTTGTGGTGTGTGTGTATGGCTGGTGACAGGTGTGTATGTGATGTGTGTTTGCACGGACATCATGCAGCAGACATACCATGCAGGACAGGTGCAGCATTCATTGATATGTGTACACAGTATGTGTGGTGGTTACATGTGTAGCACCATGTCGGTGCAGTTAAGCCGTATGATACTGATGGTGTACTTGCGTGCCTACTGGGAGCACTGTAATTAGTTCCCCCGAGTGTGGGGTACCCACAGGCATGTATGGCAAAGTCAGTGTAGCACAGTTTCCCCCATCCGGCATGGACCCCTACATAGGTACATAGGCACACATGAACGTGACAGGATATGTGCCCTACGACATGTGTGGACCTAGCATGACTGTGTGTGGCATCTAACACCCCTCAGGATGGGGATGCCATATCCATCAGTCCCCAGTCCCTGGTCTAGCAGTGACACACAGAGGTTGACTGGCGCAAAATATGTCACACATCCACACGCCCTTAGCAGTCCTGGACAAAGGCAGTCAGGGCCTTTCCTTCACATGGCCTGGCACTCCTCCCCTGTTGTAGGGGGTGTCTGCCCGTTACCCTGTTCCCCCAGCACGTCCGCCTGATCTTTGAGTTGAGGTGTCTGACAGTCGCTTCTGTGCCCGTGTTTGCCTGGGGCCTGGGAGGTGGAATGTGCCCATGTCACGCAGGTCAGACATGGCCGGTATGTCCCCAGATCACCACGGAGCAGCTGTGCGGGAAAATCCACAGCCGGTGTCCCCTTGGCCGGGACCTTGTGACACATGTCCTAGCACCGTATCCCCCCTTGTGGCGTTTGCGGTCCTTCCGAGTGCTGCAGGCGTCAGGTTAGCTACAGGCCACATGTGCCATTTATGCAGTCATTGCCCGGTGTGTGATGTGTACAGGGGTACAATGAACACCCCTGATGTGGTTGCCATTCCATCCAGACCAGGAGGCCACAATGGAATGTCTTCACACCCACATTGTTTTGTGTGTTGACAGAGGTTGCCGACAGGTGTGGTAGCCATTTCCTGAACATGTCCACCATCTTTTAAAGGCGACCCCCTACATGTGACATTGGGAAAAATGTTCTTCACACTGGGGGGGCTGCACCTTCTCTGGCATTTGGTAGCAGGCCATGGCTCTGGCACCAGTCATCCATGTCTATGACGCCCCAGGTGGATGTTTTCATGGGGTGTTGGGTATTTCGGGGGTAGTCATCTGCATACCTTGTCTGCTACAATCCCCCTATGATTGCATGCACATTGGAAGGTCGGATGCCATATGGCTGGGGGCACAGGAGTGAGCCCTGTGGGCCTCCACTGGGTCCAGATATGAGTGTGACAAGGCACCTTGAGCACCAACCCTGTGTGGGTGACCTCCAACCTGTGTGAGAAGCATCGGGTGACATATGTCCCCACATGTATGCTGGCGAGCCTTTTCCCTGGGTCCCATGTGTAGTGTGCTCTGAACGCTCCCACCAGGTCATGGTACTGTGTGCAAACCCATATCCCCATCAATGGCCTTGGTGAACACTCCAGACTGGACGAGCAGGTTCGGGAGGCAGGATCCGCCTTGACTATGTAGTTGTGGGTATGTTCCGGATTGGCTGTACACGCTATCTGTAACCATGACCACCTGTATGGACCTCAACACAGCTTAGCAGACATCACTTGTCAAGCATAGGGGCTGGCTGTTGACAGTCCATAGGAGCACTACCCTGGCATAGTGGGACCACAGATGCCATATGGCATCCATTGGGGACATAGCCCATAGTAAGGCTAACATGACACAGTGGCCGCATGTGTGGGCCGAGGGCCTCAAAGAGGATGGGTAGCACACAGCCAGGGAAACCATCGGTGCCCATTGCTGACGAGCGAAACGCCATAGAGATATGGGATCACCCCAGGCCATATGACATGTTTGGGAGGATACACTCTGGTGGGATGGATATGTTCCCTGTTGGGGGGGGGGATGTATGCATGGAACATGTCCTGTGGTATGCAGACAATGTCTGTGGGTGCAGTGACTGTTGTACCATTCTGGACCATTTCCAGGCAAGTCTGTGTGCCCCCAACCATGTCCTTACCACAGTTAGGGAAGGCCCTGTGGTTGTCTCATGTGCCCTCTGCAGTACCACCCCAGGGGGACCTGGATGATTTTGTGGGGCGGGGGCGCCGGGAATGGGTGATGGTTTCCCTGGTACTGTCATTGCCCTGCCATGTAGTAGCTCCAACTGTTGATGTACAGGTAGTCAGTGGCTGCGGTCCACCACACCATGTGCCTACCTGTGGTGGACAAGGTCCTGATGTCATCATGTTTGCCTGTTGCAGACATGCATGTGGGTGGTCGGGGAAGGCATTCGTTGGGCGTTTCCCGGTCTGGCCTCTGTTCAACACCGGCATGGAGGACTTGTAGGGTACCACCTCAAAGTGTGTGTGGTTTCTGTGGAGAGGTCATCACTGAGGTCCCCATGCTGGTGTTGGTTACAAATGGATGACCAGTGGATCCACTATACGGTCTTGCATCACCATTGAGGGCTGTACATCCTGTGTGGGGCATATCCTCACCATGCGTGATGGGCAGAACTGTCAGACACCCCCCCCCCTGGGATGTATGGGGCATGGCTGTTTAAAAGTGGCCGGGGTGGGGAACACCTGGGATTGCTGGCGATGTGTTGTGCCATGGGTAATGTTCCCAGGCTATGTATGGGTGGTTCATGTCACCCAATACGGTGCTGTTGTGAGAGCATGCCCACTCACCAGTGTCCTCAGGACATCTGTGAAGGTATCCTGTGTTTGGGAGGGTTGTCTGTAGCATGCAACAAACTGTAGGCCAGTCCTACACATGGTTAATTGCACCTAAATATTCCCGCAGCAACAACAACGTCTGTGGCATGACCGGGGTTTCTGTTGTGTGGCGGACACACAGGATGGTCCATTCCCCCACCCATCCCGTCCCACCATGTGTATGCATGTCTGATCTGTCCCGACTCTAAGTGTCTCAGCATGCCCAGTAGGCACCTGTGTAGATAGACACACAGCACTGTGCACACCGCCCTCGCAGTTATACCCGGGGGCATGCCTGTATCCCCGCGGGCCCCGTCTGTGGGATGGCCAGGATTCTGTTGAGTGGCTGGACTCACACGTCGGTCCACATTCGCCACCCATGCCCGCAACATGTGTATGCATGTCTGCCCTGTGCCGAGTCTAAGTGTCTGGGCATGCCCCGTATGCAGTGATGTACTGATCAGTAGTTACTTCTTATTCTCGACTGCAGCACTACTGTTGGTTCCCGGATGGTAACAGACGCGTGACTGCGCACTCTGTCCCAACACCATCGGGCGATTTTGCAAATGATACCACTCACGGGGGGCCTCCTGACAGGGTCTGCTCAGTAAACTCGGTGGCGTTTTGTAAATGCTTCATACTGTAGTGTGTTCATGTAGATAGGGGGGTTCGCCCCCCCCTTCCGGGGTGTGTGTGTGTGTGTGTGTGTGTTGTGTTTTTGTGTGTGTGTGTTTCCAGCTGCCTCTGCGACTGATTATGCTTTTAGCGCCCCAACACATGCCTTGGCTATTGCCCAAATTTGCTTTTTGGGGGCCCCGCCTACAAGTATGCCTGTGACAGCCTGTTTAGCAAACTGGGAGCGTTTTGTAAATGCTTCAGAGAGTAGTGTGTGCATGTAGATAGTCGTAGGTACGACCCGCGTCCCTTCCGGGTGTGTGTGTCTCTGTGTGTGTGTGTGGTTCCAGCTGCCCTGCGACTGATTATGCTTTTAGGCGCCCGCCCCATGCCTTGGCTATTGCCAACTATTGTCTTCTGCGCCCGCAGCCTACAAAAGCCTGTGACAGGGTCTGTTTAGCAAACTCAGGGGTTCTGTAAATGCTTCATACAGTAGTGTGTTCATGTAGATAGTCGGGTTCGCCCCGTCCCTTCCGGGGTGTGTGTGTGTGTGTTTCCAGGCCCCGCGACTGAATTTTTTGGCCCGCAACACATGCCTTGGCTATTGCCAACTTTTTCTTGGTGATGTCAGCAGCCTAAAATATGCCTGTGACAGCGCTCTGTTTAGCAAACTCTGGCCTGTAAATGCTTCATACAGTAGTGTGTTCATGTAGATAGTCGGGTTCGCCCCGCCCTTCCGGGGGTGTGTGTGTTTCCAGCTGCCTCTGGGCTGATTATGCTTTTAGCGCCCCAAAACATGCCTTGGCTATTGCCAACTATTGTCTTGGTGGCGTCCCGCCTACAAGTATGCCTGTGACAGGGTCTGTTTGCCCCGGGAGCGCGTTCTGTAAATGCTTTCAGTAGTGTGTTCATGTAGATAGGGAGGTTCCCCCTCCCTTCCGTGTGTGTGTGTGTGTGTTTCCAGCTGCCTCTGCGACTGATTATGCTTTTTCCCCCAACACATGCCTTGGCTATTGCCAACTATTGTCTTCGGTGCGCAGCAGCCTACAAGTATGCCTGTGACAGCCTGTTTAGCAAACTCGGTAGCGTTCTGTAAATGCTTCATACAGTAGTGTGTTCATGTAGATAGTCGAGGTTTCCCCCCCCCTTCCGGGGGTGTGTGTGTGTGTGTGTTTCCAGCTGCCTCTGGACTGATTATGCTTTTAGGCGCCCCCAACACATGCCTTGGCTATTGCCAAATTGTCTTCGGTGATGTCAGCAGCCTAAAATATGCCTGTGACAGGGTCTGTTTAGCAAACTCGGTGCGCGTTCTGTAAATGCTTCATACAGTAGTGTGTTCATGTAGATAGTGTAGGTTCGCCCCCCCCCTTCCGGGGTGTGTGTGTGTGTTTCCAGCTGCCTCTGCGACTGATTATGCTTTTAGGGCTCCCCATGCCTTGGCTATTGCCAACTATTGTCTTCGGGGGGCGCAGCCTACAAGTATGCCTGTGACAGCGCTCTGTTTAAAAATCGGTAGCGTTCTGTAAATGCTTCATACAGTAGTGTGTTCATGTAGATAGTGTAGGTTCGCCCCCTCCCCCGGGGGGTGTGTGTGTGTGTTTCCAGCTGCCTCTGCGACTGATTATGCTTTTAGGCCCCACATGCCTTGGCTATTGCCAACTATTGTCCTGGCCAGCAGCCTACAATATGCCTGTGACAGCGCCCGTTTAAAAATCGGTAGCGTTCTGTAAATGCTTCATACAGTAGTGTGTTCATGTAGATAGTCGTGGTTCGCCCCGTCCCTTCCGGGGGTGTGTGTGTGTGTTTCCAGCTGTCTCTGCTGCTGATGATGCTTTTAGGCGCCCAAACCCTGCCTTGGTTTTCCAACTATTGTCTTGGGGGGGCGTCAGCAGCCTAAAATATGCCTGTGACAGCTCTGTTTAGCAAACTCGGTAGGGGGTCCTGTAAATGCATGATTCACTAGTGTGTGCATGTAGATAGTCGTAGGTGCGTCCCCCGTCCCTTCCGTGTGTGTGTGTGTGTGTGTTTCCAGCTGCGTCTGGCTGATTATGCTTTTAGGCGCTCCGCAAAACATGCCTTGGCTATTTCAAATATTGTCTTCGGGTGGCGTCAGCAGCCTACATGTATGCCTCTGACAGCGCTCACGCAGTTAACTCGGTGGGGGTTGTGTATATGATTCATACTGAACTGAGTTGATGTAAATAGGGGTGGGGTTTATCTCCGTCCCTTCCGTGTGTGTGTGTTTCCGTTTCCCCTACAACTGAATAAGCAAATTGTTAAGTGTTCACAATCTACACTGTGATATTCAACATCATGTTAATACTCACATTGTTGTTTGTGAACATTTTTACATATTTTCACATTGTGGGCAAAACGTTGCATGTTTTAATGAACTGTTCAAATGTTACGAAGACTTTTTGTGTCGAACTGGGACTATTCTTGCTGCAGGTTTCGGTTTGTTTGTGTTTTATAGTACAATATCATTTCGTGTGTTCATAGTATGCTTTCTGTGATCTTGACACGTGTGTGTTTGTTAGTATGTCTCTGCTTTCTATGCTGTGGCTACATCTCCATTGCTGCATAGAAAGTGACAAATGGAAGTGTAAGGGGGGACATTTAAAGCCTGGATACTTCCATGTTATTGTAAGTCTCACGGGCCACGGGTGATAGGGATACATGTCTATGAAGTACCTTTGGATACCATATGACCTTCGGGGAAATGTTTATGTTGACTGTTCCATCTACCTATGTGTGACATGGTTTGTGGCCATAGGGTGCCAGCAAGTCTTCCCTGTTCATTGGGTGTTTGCCATGGTGTATTGACATCAATCCTATTAATTCACGAAGGATGTCTTTCTTTGGTGTCCATAGTTTGACCATCCTATGTCATTCCCAGCAGCGTGGAGATTGTGCCATTGGTATCTTTACACAGGTGACCCATCTGTTCCACTGTATGGGCGTGTGATCCCCATAGATGTGCTGGCACATGGTGTTTTGTGGGGATCTGCCCCGCGGGGTTTCTTTGAATGGGGGGTGTACTTTCACCCTATCTGTATTCCCTGGGTTATGCCCTGCCACAGCTGTGGGGTTCCCCCAGGTTTGCAGCTTTGGGTGCCATCTTGGCCATCCGTTTGCCCCTCCCGGGGAACTGCCTACTGGACACTAGTATCGGGCTGTCAACATTTCGCAGCTGCATTCTGCATTGCCGGTGGATGATCGGTATTAGTATTGCGGGGAAAGATGCCAGGCCCGCCGCACGGGGGGGATGAATCATCTGCCAATCCACCACACCCATATTTGCATACCCACGATCCCATGTCTGCAACCGTACAGTACCCTTGCACACCCTTCATTTTGCGGAAATGGGAAGCGGTATGGATGGGAGCCTGGGGAGTCCTATTCATATGTCCTGCATTTCATGGACGGCTGTCATCACCCCTTTAAGACACCTGTGGTGCATATATCTACCTGTGCCCTGTCACGGCTGTCACCCCTTCCCGGGTTTACACTATGTTGCTCACACTCACTTAAGGAGTAATTTTGGGTCCTGCAATGGACACCGATGTGCATATGTAAAGTGTAGGACATGTTGGACTGTGTCCATTCGGGCCCGTGGGTTTGACTGCCGGTATGTTCCCCATTCCCCGGGTGTCTGTCCGCCCACCCATATTATGTAGTTCGTAACCCGTGTCCTTCCACAATTTACCCATAGGGTGTTACTGTAGTCCTGCAGGTTGGCAACCTTTTCATAATCCTCACAGGTACCATTGTGAACTATCCGCCACTGTATTGTCAGTATAACACAGGGGACATGTAGAACCTATTTATTCATGACAGTATGTCGATTATGTTAGTGAACTCCATATTTTACCGATAGTATGACCTTCCTAGTTGACGTTCTTGGTGTGCCATTAATATGTGTTCCACAGGTCCCGGTATGTTCCGAGTAGGCGGGTGATCCCCCCATACTGGATAGCACCTTTGCTGCGGGGTGGGATTGCATGGCAGGATGGATGTCTCGGGGGTTTTACTGCTGTTCCCACCCTTATGGCCTGTGTCATGCCCTACTACGGCTGTGAGATTCCACCAGGCTTGGTATTATGGGTGCCATCTTGTCCGCGTTTGTCCATCCTTGGGAAATGCCTACTGGACACTGATGTAGGGCTGAACACATTTCACACATGCCTTTAGCATTACCCTATGCGTCCTTTGCATCCTTACTGGGGACTAAGGCACGCCCCCGTACCCAGCCCTCCCGGGCGGGGCAACGGATTATCAGCCACACAACACCCAGCCCCATTTTGCATACGGAGGATAACAGGGCTGCAACCCCCAGGCATGAAAATCCTTCATGTGTGCGGAACTGGGATATGGACGACATGTATGGACACGGCAGTCTGGGGACCTCTGTTCATATGTCCCTGCATGGGCAGGTATCATCGACCTGAAACACGCTGATGGTGCATATGTCTAGCTGTGCCGTGTCACGGTTTGTACCGATTGGCTGATCTTGGGCATACTGGCAAAACAGGAAAATTTTTGGAGTCCTACAATGGACACCGATGTGCATTTTTAAAGTGTAGAACGTGTTTGACTGTCCCCATCTGGCCAGTGGTATTGACTGCCGCTGTATGTTCCCCAGTCGTGGATGTCTGCTTGACTACCCATCGTTTTTATGAATGGCCTATCTATATCCCGTGCCGTATGCGTAAATACAGTAAACCTTGCGTCCTGCCCATCTTCATAAACGACATTATGGAACAAAATAAAACAGACACTGTCAAATCGATAGACTCCACAGTGAAAGGATACTGAGCTCTCTCAACTACTAACATGGGGCACCGTCGAGGGAAATTTTATGAAAAGCCCCTAATCACTTCCTTCAGAGTCGGTTTAAAGCGAAAAAACAATAAACCTGCTCATAGTTAGGTGGACAGTGCTCCAAGTCTTGATTATAACGTGACATATACATATCAGTGTTGCATGCCTTACTTCATGGAAACAATAATACGGCAACAATGTGTTAATATATCTACAATATTGGTAAATACAATCAGTATCCGGACACATAGTTGATAATTGGTGAGAGTGCACCTTAGAATGTAGTGTGTTGATCAGGTTATTGTATATCGATTTTATAAAAGTAGCATTACGATAACAAAGCATGGAATCAATAAGTACTATTTAAGCATATATTTGACAATTATGAATGTAAACGTGTGGAGGAGACATCCGTAACCTTCCTGGTTCCACTGGATCACACACCCCCCAACGCATGTCCGGATTGGGGTTACGCCCGCGCAGCATATCCGTGCCCTTTATATATGTTTACAGTGTCTTTGGGGTTTCGTGTTTTGCGTTACTTGTGACTATTCGGTAACATATGTCTGATCCGGTTGGGGCGGTGCAGAAAGCACTTACAGCTTTATATATGTAACAGTCTTTGCAGCATGGCGTTTTCGGTGCCCTCTATATGTTCTATAGTCATAATTCCAACGGACTGCAGTCACGGACTCTTCTGTGACCAGTGCCTTAGCTGTTCGTTGTCATTAATATGCATACCCTTGGTGCCTATGTACATTTACATATCACCCCCACGCCGTCACCGGCATCCATTCCCCCGCTGCGAAAGGTGCGGTACCGCATGTTGCACATTCCTAATTCCCCCCCTGGCCCAGGATGCATATGTCGTCACCACAGGGCTGTTCAGATGACAGCTGCTTATATCCCATATGCATACAGGCCTTCGATTGTCAGGGTGTTGCTGTGGTGCTTTGGGTTTGGTCTTGGCCCCCTTCGGGACCGCCCTGACCCTGTCGAATGTTAGATGAGTCACATGGGCCGTTTGTCCGTGTCCATGGTACCATGTCACCCCCCCCAAATTTGTCTTAAACCCTTCGACGGTGTATCCGTTGTAGATCTCGTTATACTAAACACGGTCGATCGAACTAACCTACTTCCATTACTAACCCTCCGTAGGGTTGCGTATTACAAGGGTTTAACATTGCGTGCGACTTTCACTGAGCCACAGACATGTCCGTTGCTTTTTTTGGCCCCCTGTGCTAAAACATTTCATGGGGTAACAGGTTGAACAGCTCAGACACGAGGACATCGGGTTGTCCGTCGTGGTCTATTAATGAATGTCTCTGTGGAGTTTGCTGCACAAAGCGACACATGGTCGGCATTTTTAAAGGACATCTCGCGCGTCCGCACCGGCCGGGGGCGATGTCTGCCTTTGGCGGCGAACAGGCATTATGCTGTGCCATTATGTCTGGGGATATATGGTTTCCTTCCCGTAGATGAGGTGCCATACTAGCAATGACCCCAGCGAGGACCCGTCTGGGTGTGGGGACTGCTGTATTACCCGAAGAGTGGCCTTAGGGTAAGTGGTGACCTAGGCAGAAGTTGCCACCGATCGTCACCGCTACCCCTCCTGGTCTACCTACACCAAAGGGTCGGGAAAAGGTCCCCAGGGGCAACACCCTGCGGCTACCTACTTGGCCTATGCCTAAGGCCGGCTATGGGGTTTTCCCTTGGGCATCGGACTGGGGGCCGGGCCTCCCGTGGGTATGTCCAGCATTACGCACATCCAGCGCCAAGGCAGGGAACACAGCATCCATGGGTCCACATGGTGTCCCAGCTGTGAAAGGAACTCTATGGGGAATTTAACCCACACTTGGACAGCTGTGTAATCCTAGCCTCACCTCAGGATCGCCTGAGTAGTAGCACAGGCGACTGTAGTCACAGTCCACATAGATGGTGCCTCCACTGTCCCTGGTTATTACCATAGCATTAGTTTATCAAGTCTTATCTGCAAAGCCAGGAGGATGGATCATAATGGGACACATAGATAAAGACATAGGGGCCCCCATACTTTGGATACAACCCAGTTTAGCTTGGTCATAGTCAGATCATGCCCTTTGTTTTCACTTTGTAGAATCAGTCACCAAGGCCATTGCTGAGGGTAAAGCAGTCCAAACAGCCTACCTCAACGCGGCAAAGGGCCCTTCACAAAACCCCGGGTATACTTGATAAACCCGTCATCTTGAATGTAAATCCATACATCGCCATATGGGTTGCAAACGGGCTAAGTCACAGAACACACATGGCCATAGTTGCTGGCGCCATGTCATACTCACAGCCAGTCACAGGTGGTGTCCCATGGGGCTCAGTCCTGGGTCCACTATTTCCAGCATCTACGTTTCCAATGTACACCCATACACAGGGGGGTTATGGGTGACAATGTTTGAAGACGACTGCAAACCGGATGCCAAAGTCAGACACACATCTGACACAGATATCCTTCAGGAGTGCCTCACAGATGTGGATAAGTGGTACCAGAGACATGTCCTACAGCTAAATGCCAGGAAATGCATAGGCATACCCTTCGGGATGAACAAGGTTACCCGGGCTACCATATAGGTGGCAATCCACTGAGGACAGGGGGGGGTACCGGTGATCTGGGGACACGTGTTGTTTTTAAACCCTTTCATTAGACACACATGTTGCTAACATAGTTAGGTACACCTTCCACATTGCCCACATCATCATGAAGGGATTCACATCTAGATCAGGGCAGGTCATTGCCCCCTTGTACTCACCACTCAATAGACCTATGATTGGGTACAATGCCCGTTCAGAATGTATCTGACCCAACACCTGCAGCAGCTGGAAAGGCACCAACAGTTCTTCGACAACGGATGCAGGGTCTCAGGTATATGTGTTATACTGACCGACTGAAAGAATTCCAGCTGTATACAGTTGCATACCACTTGCCCAGAGGTGACCCGTGCCTGGCATGCACGGCTAGGTCGACCCCAGTTGTGATGACTATGCTTCACGAAAAAAAGGTAGATCCCCAAGAACCACAGGGGCAGCTGGCGTACACCTTGACACTGTCTTTTCGACGTGTTGTTGGGACGGATTCATCACCCAGACACTCACTATGCTGTGGAACGACATCCCAGTACATGTGAGGGCAAGCACCTCGCTGGCCTTCTGTTAGTATTTACACATGGATGTCTGGATTGATTTATTTAAGTAACCTTCTAAATGAATGTTACATTAGCACATTGTGAATCTTTACATTTCGTTGGTCTATTTTACAGTAGTCATAATCATACGGTTTATGTGTATATATTATGGTTCATTCATATTACTAGGTGTCTGCAGTTCTGTTAATATATTGGCATATATATGTAGCTTACACAGTCAGACATTTGGAAAACATTTTATGTTGGTTCATGTTTCATATATGTACATATATTTCCATTTTCCGATGAAGACTGTACCTTTCGAAGCAATGTCTGATGTCCTCACTGTGTGGGATGTGTAACCCAAGTAAGGTTTGTTCGCTTGTCTGCCTTTAAGGCATGTAATTAGTACCTAGCACATCTAATGTACCAACCAATTAATGCTTGTAAATGTAGTAGGTTGGACTGCATTGTATGTAGTCTGAATAAGTCTGCTTATGAAGCAGACGAAGTGGGCTCCAAAAGACTATGGTGACTGCCTTTAATTCTTGGTGTGCTCTGGTTGGTCACTGTCGGTCGCTACAGTACCTGCTTTGCTTTGGACTTCATCGGCTGGTTGTCTGTGTTTCTTGTATGTGGAATGTCAACTGTAGTCCCTATGTGTATTTCCTGTGTTATGCCTTCCCGCGGCTATGTCATTTACCCGGGTTTGCAGTTGTGGGTGCCATCCTGGCCATACGGGTGTCCATCCATGACAATTGCCTACTGGACACTAGTATAGGGCTGTACACATTCCACACCTACATTTAGCATTCTCCGGAGTATGGTTTGCATTATTAGCGGAGCACGGCAGGTGCTACGCACACATCCCTCCCACAGGGCGGGAGGAAGGATTGCCTGCGAAACAACACCGAGCACAGAGTCTACATACCCAGAATCCCTTGACCGCAACAATTGACAGTACCCATTACACATCCGTCATGTGTGCGGAAGTGTGATGTGGATGCAGTTCTATGGACCCGGTACCCTGGGTATTTCTGTGCATCTGTGCTGCATTACATGGACAGCTATCAGCAACATTAAACACGCTTGCGGTGCATATGTGTACCTGTGACTACAATGAGTTCCGTTAGGTGATTAAATAAGGCGGAAGAGCTGTCTTTAGACAAATTTTGGGTCCTACAATGGACACCACTGTGCATATGTAAAGTGTAGAGCTTGTCGGACTGTGTCCTTGTGAGCAGTGGATTTCAGTGATACTGTGTGTTCAGGAATCGCGGATGTCTGTTTGACTACCCATTCCACATGGTGCTACATAACCAGCTGATTTAGTACTGTGAACAAATGACATACATCCAAAGATGCTGGTTACCAACTGCTTCATATAAACCGCAGACATCCCAATGGGACATATCCGTCACTGTATTTCCAATATAACACCACGGAACATGTTGCTTACCTATGCATTCATTTAACCATGTTGTCTTCATAGGTGGGAATGCCATAGCTTACATATCCTACTTGACGTTGTGTGTGTGCCATTAGTATGTGTTCCACAGGTCGTACATCTGTTCCGCTATACGGTAGCGGGTGCTCCTCAGTATGTTGCTGGCAGACTGAGTGCTGTGTACGCCGGTGTTGGCACGACAGTCCGGCTCTGTATGTGGAATGTCAACTGTGGTCCCTATGTGTATTTCCTGTGTCATGCCTTACCGCGGCTATGTCATTTACCCGGGTTAGCAGTTGTGGGTGCCATCCTGGCCATCTGGGTGTCCATCCATGACAATTGCCTACTGGACACTAGTATAGGGCTGTACACATTCCACACATACATTTAGCATTCTCCGGAGTATGGTTTGCATTATTAGCGGAGAGTAAGGCAGGTGCTACAAGACACATCCCTCCCACAGGGCGGGAGGAAGGATTGCCTGCGAAACAACACCGAGCACAGAGTCTACATACCCAGAATCCCTTGACCGCAACAATTGACAGTACCCATTACACATCCGTCATGTGTGTGGAAGTGTGATGTGGATGCAGTGCTATGGACCCGGTACCCTGGGTATTTCTGTGCATCTGTGCTGCATTACATGGACAGCTATCAGCAACATTAAACACGCTATGTGCATATGTGTACCTGTGACGACAATGAGTTCACTTAAGTGTTGAAAGAAGGCGGCATTCCTGTCTTTAGACAAATTTTTGGGTCCTACATTGGACACCACTGTGCATATGTAAAGTGTAGAGCTTGTCGGACTGTGTCCTTGTGAGCAGTGGGTTTCACTGATACTGTGTGTTCAGAAATCGCGGATGTCTGTTGGACTACCCATTCCACATGGTGCTACATAACCAGGTGATTTACTACTGTGGACAAATTACATACATCCAAAGATGCTGGTTAGCAAATGCTCCATTTAAACCGCAGACGTCCCAATGGGACATATCCGTCACTGTATTTCCACTATAACACCACCAGAACATGTTGCTTACCTATGCATTCATTTAACCATGTTGTCTTCATAGGTGGGAAAGCCATAGTTTACATATCCTACTTGACGTTGTGTGTGTGCCATTAGTATGTGTTCCACAGGTCGCACATCTGTTACGCTGTCACGGTAGCGGTGCTCCCCAGTCGGTTCCTGGGAGATTGCGTGCGGTGTACGCCGGCCTTTTTCCGACGGTCCTGCTTTGTATGTGGAATGTCAACTGTAGTCCCTATGTGTATTTCCTGTGTTATGCCTTCCAGCTGCTATGTCATTTACCGGGTTTGCAGTTGTGGGTGCCATTCTGGCCATACGGTGTCCATCCATGACAATTGCCTACTGGACAGTAGTATAGGGCTGTACACATTACACACCTACATTTAGCATTCTCCGGAGTATGGTTTGCATTATTAGCGGAGAGTAAGGCAGGTGATACGACACATCCTCCCACGGGCGGAGAAAGGATTGCCTGCGAAACAACACCGAGCACAGAGTCTACATACCCAGAATCCCTTGACTGCAACAATTGACAGTACCCATTACACATCCGTAATGTGCGGGACTGTGATGTGGGCGCAGTTCTATGGACCCGTACCCTGGGTATTGCTGTGCATCTGTGCTGCATTACATGCATAGCTATCAGCAACATTAAACACTCTTGCGGTGCATATGTGTACCTGTGACGACACTGATTTCAGGTACGCATTGAAATAAGACATAATTTGGTTCTTTCCACAATTTTTGGGTCCTACACTGGACACCACTGTGCATCTGTAAAGTGTAGAGCTTGTCGGACTGTGTCCTTGTGAGCATTGGGTTTCACTGATGCTGTGTGTTCAGCAATCGTGTATGTGCTTGACTACCCATACTGTGTTGTGCTACAGGAACCATGTCTTCCGACACCAGAAACCTATGCTATACATCCAATGTTGCAGGTTAACAACCACTTTCATACCATACCCAGAGGTCACGATTGGGAGGTATTGCCACTTTATTATCGGAACAACAACCCCAGACTGTGTACATCATGGGAACTTAAATTGTTTTCTCATGGGAATAACACAGCCTTGCAAGGCACCTTGTACATTACAGTATCCTTTTGTGATTGTAGCTTTTTCAAGGACCCTAGACTGTTACGATACAGTGGACAGTTAATTTCTTGATACGTTGCTTTGTCTGTCTGGTAGGGAGTTGTACTGCTATCTTCCATTGAGCTCACAAGGCCATCCTCCTCTGGGGAAGGAGTGCTGTTATGCATGTACATACATTTATTGTTCTGTAACCCAGCACATAATTAATGATGACAGACATGAGCCTGCTGTCCTGCTTACTGCCAGGTTCAGAATTCCATCACAGTACAGCTTAGCTTCACCAATTACATGCAGGCTAAGTTCTGCTGCCATATTGTACGGTACAATTCAATACATTATATAGTATTTCGAGTGTAAACTGGAACTTCATATGTGTTTCTATATATTTTACGAACAACATCCATCCAGCCATATGCATGTTGTTCCATCCTTTACCTTGACCGTGTGTATTTGTCCGTCCAGCCACGCTAATCTCCACATGTGATGTCCCAGTTTCCTTTTCTTTGCCTGTAGCACCCTGTTAGGATGTCCTGTGTGTTAGGCACCTGTTCCGCTATATGTGATCGACTTCACTGCAATGATAATCGTCGCGGTGGTCCAACGACCCGACTTGTCCACATGTGTACACTTATGTGCACCGTGTCGTATGCAAACCTAGATGGTTTGGACGGGTACATACTACATGCCGGATGTACACATTCTGCTGACACATTCACATGCAGCCATTTACATATCTGTACCTGCGGTGGGTTGCTGACATGTGGAGTACGTATTTGCCCGCGTGGCATTGCCTAACACAAACATCTTACCACAGTTCAGGTATGCACATTGTGTGTGGTTGTATAGCTGCACACGGATGCTAGCAGGTTTGGGTGCTGGGGTATACATGGGTGTGACTGACATATACAATGAGGCTATTGTGTAGTACATCTGAATGCTTGGGTTCTGCTTCTGGATATTACACTTCATCATACACCATCCAGTGTATGCAACAGAGATGTTGCTGGGTCTGGGATATGTTGCTATGCACATGTTTGCCTGTGTTTGGGGTATCTTGCTTCCTTACTGTTGTTATGTCGGCACAGCTACCCAGCTATGTACTGTCACTACTGCTTGTGACCATTATGGTTGGCACCTTTTCCAATGCCCATAGTGGGGCATGTTATGTGGACACCGAAATTTGCAGGACTACACATACCCAGGGCTAGTGCAGTAGACAGAACTTCACTTGTTTGCCATACTATGAGCCTATTCTGTTAGCGTTTGGGTTCCTTATTTATTTTCTTATGCCATGTCTGTGTTCCATACCGTAATGTATATGTTTTATGCTACTATTTACATGTATATTGCGGAATTTGCGGCGGGGATCGCAGGTCATTTTCCATTTTACGATTGTTGCAGGGACACGACTGTCCAATCAGGGACTGTCCATGGCACTTTGGGACAGCAGGTAACCCTGGTGACCATGCCCATGTCGCTGCTGGGGTTTCCACCTTTTCCATTTTCCGATCTGGGATATTTCCGACTCACATCTGCCTTTACAGGCCGTTACATACAAACGGTCACTATATAGCATAGAAATTCACTTGTTTGCCTAAGTAATTTGCTTATTATTGTGGCAATTTCCTTGCTTATTCTGTTTATTGTGTCATTTCGGTATTTCTGTTACAGAAATAAACAATTCATGCTACCATTACATTACATACGGGATATCATTGTGTCCTACACTCGTAGCACATCAGCCATTTCTAATACGTTTTTTTGGGACACAACTGTCCATGGAGAGACTGCCCCAAACAAAGTGGGACAGGTGGTGACCTTAGTCGCTGCTCCTATGTCGGTGCGCTGACATGCGGCTGTACACCTTCTCTGAGTGTAAACACTGACAGTGCATTGCGGGACAGAGGCGGTCTTATGCGTATCCTTTGCTCCTTGAATGGGTACACTTATGCCTTGGTGGCTTCTATTTGCTTCTCCGTTAATTTGGAACGGGGACTATGTTGCATACTGTACGTGCGTTTCATTCTGCACGGGACCTGGCTGCTGCCATTACTATTGTGGGCGGACCGTGGCTGTCAGCACATTAGGTTGCTCACCTCCTGCCGGCTTAGACACGCCTCCAGACGCATCCTACTTGGGCTCGCTCACGTACACTACGCACGTGTCTGTGATTCCGGTGCACTCTCATTAATATGTATATGGCGCTACTGCGCCGGATATTCCATGCACCGCCGGCGCAGGCCTTACGCCGGCCTTGCGCCGAGCTTCATGAATCCCGGGGTATATCTATGTACAGTGTGATGTTGTATAACCCGCTACATAACATAAATATGTGAACTGGAGTACTGCATTAAGGCCAGATGTGAGGCGTTAGTGTAAGAAAGTGTTGAAGTCCCCAGGACCCCATACAGTGTACGTACACATGAATCACAGATACCAGACACAGATATAACATGTAACAAATTAGAAATCCATGTCAAAAGGACAATATAATGTTAATTATATATTAAGCAACACTAAGCATTACACAGGTCGGCTTATGTGATGTAAGCAATGTGTAGGCTGGCTAATTCAATCTGCCCAGTGGTATGCCCCTTTAAGCAATGCCAACATTAGGTAAGCAGGTGTGCCCATAGCTTAGCCTTTTCAAATCTGTCCAGTCATGGGAAAGTGTGTGAGATTGGGTGTATTTAAACCCCACAGGTGCCAATAATCCCTATAACTGGTTGCAGCTCCCTACTGTAGGCAGAATGGCTGGAGTAGGTGAAGGCACTCAATTTAGAGCACAGCGCTGGGGCATTAATGAGGCAAAATACATGATGTGGCTCCTGGTCAAACACCATGAGGAGAGACTCCTGCAGGACCATTACCAGGGCTCCCAGTATAAAGTGGAGGCCTGGGACAGTCTCACCCACGACCTCACTAGTGCTGCAGGTATCCCCTGGACTGGTGAGTAGGCCAGGCATCACCATGCTGACCTGAAGCAGCATAGGGGGGATCTACTGGAACAGTGGATCCAGGAGTGCAGGCAGATAGCTGATGCCCCAGTACTGAGTAAGTGCCCATTCCACTAAGTATATAATGATTGCCTAGCTTGCGTATACTATGGATAGGTATGGTTAAATGTCACTGTAGTTCACTGACAGCTGCAGATGAGTGGGCTGTGAATGAGCAAGCCCATGCCTCTAGGCTGCAAAGGCTGCATTGCGAAGCAGGTTAGTAATAATCTTGCATGAACTGTCATATCCTGTGAATAAAGGTATAACCCCTGGAGTGCTTGTGTATACTCTGATTTAATATGTTATAGTGTTGCATGCTATAAATAGTACTGTAGTATTAAGCAGTGTTACCCACACTGTGGTAAGCAGATAAAATGTGTAGGAAGTTCTGTATAACAAGAGGTAAGTCATATTGTACAACTGAGGGAGACTTAGAGAGAAAACATTTGAAAGCTTTACACCAATTCCCTCATAGCACAGTGTACTGTGATATTAACTGTAATAGTTTTACCACACACAGCAGGGACTGAATCCTGGGAGTGGCAGTAAGTTGTATACATAATCATACCTCACAGCTGTACAGAATTTGTGAGAATGTTCAGATAGAAAGCTGTATGCATAATTAGACCCAACAACTGTACAAAGTTTGCTAGAATGATCAGATAGTAAGCTGTAAGCATACTCATAGTCATCAGTTGTACAGACTGCCTCGAAATGTTCAGATAGTAAGCTGTATGCATATTCATACCCCTCAACTGTTCCGATCTGCCCAGCATGTGCAGATAAATGGCCCAAATCTGCTGCCTGGTACCCTGTTCCCTTGAGAAATCAGTGTGACGATCCAAGAAATGTAGGCAGCCTGTGATGACATATAACCGATAGTCAAACCTGTACATAGTCAGAGAATGTATACAAAAACAAACCTGTCATTCTAGCATCACACCCAAGGTGTATGAAAGCAATTCTCATAATATGTCACATTAACACCTGCATCCTGTCAAGCCTCAACCAGAGTGTGTGCAATAATGGATTGAGGGGTATGTGTATTACATCAACATGGAATCTGGAAGTATGTGTAGAAATTGTCAGGTAATGTTCACAAAGATCTTCTTAACAGCTATAACAGGTAAAAGGTGTAGACTATACGTTAGACACAGTCCATGTATATACTAATCTACAAACATACCATTGTACAAAGTAAGGCCAATGGGTAGTGTAATAATCCATGTAAAGGACAGATCACTGCAGTGACTAAGAAAGTTGTGAAAACTACAGGAATGTATCAGTTGGTAATTGAAATCTCTCTCTTGCCCCATCATATGTGCAGCAATAACCCAATTATACACCTCAAATGGTATGTTTGCTCTCCAAACCTATGTTGGGACATATGTCCTATTGGTTCATAAATATCCACATTTGGTTCTATGCATGTACCATGTTAAAATACACCCATATTGGTGGCCTGTTGCCATCAATAAAACCTGCATGCTGTTGCAATGGCCACTGCTGTTCCATATATGCATGTGTTCTGCTCGCTATGCAACTGGTATAAATTTGGTGTCTTGGGTTAATGGGTATACCTATGCATGCTGCCATAACTAATCCTGAATTCTGTTGACTATTACTAACCCATATCTGTCTGTAAACTGCAACACCATAGCTCATATGGGAAGGCCAGTCACAGCGGACCCACCTGTCCTACCTCAGCTGGCCATGGCACTGGGCACCAGCATGTCTGGGGCCCAGCCTGGGACTTCCTCCTCCATAGACCCTGCACCACCTTTGGGTGGAACCACCACAGGGGATGGGCTCAGACCCCTGGGAGCAGGGGCTGAGAGGAACCAGTCACCCATCGTCCGGTCTGGGCCGTGGTGCGTAGGGAGATCGATAGAGCATTTCAAGACCAGCTACGCCAGCTTGAAGGCCGAGTGGCGCAATTAGAAGATAAGCCTGCCCCTCCTACCCATCCCCCAGCACGGCCACCTTTGGGACTGTGAAGGTGCAGTGGTGACTGCCCATGGGTGGGGACCTCAGTCCCACTGTTTCCATTTGGGGGCTCATGGGCTTGCAACTTTCAAATACCCCTCCCAGTCCAAGATGTTTACCCCCACATGTGTCATATACCACCCCTGTATGCGTCTTGTTTGTCTTGTCTGTTAACCTACCCAGCCTACCTCCCCAAATATACCTACTACCCCTCCCCAACATCCCACTCTCACCTGAAAAAAAAAAGGGCAATCTGTTCCCACAAAAAAATCTTGCACCATACATAGCTGTCCATTTTGCACATGTGTCCACTGGACACATGTAGTCTGGTCTAATTGGCAACACAATGAATTTATGTTGTCCTAACCCCTCTCCCAGGGGTTTGAGTGTCCAAATCGACCTCCAAATTCAGTGTATATGCACGGCTGTTGCTGTAGAAGAAATGGGCAGCTATCGACCTTCCCTACACCCTTCCTGCACATCCTTAGCTATTTTCCCTGTTGTCTTTCCCTTTTTGTGCCCCTGTTTCACCACTTTCCTATCAACCCTTTTTTCTTTTTCTTTTAAAGACATTAGCGCAGGGGTAAGCGGCAGTAAGCACTTTAAAGCAGCAGTAAGTGGGTTTAAGCCTGTTTGTGCAGGGGTAAGCACTGCCTACACAGGTTAAGCAATTTAGAAGCTAACTGAGTGTAAGACACTGTAACCGGAAGTTAGCAGTGCTTAGCTCCGTGCAAATCCACGCACCCCACTTACAACTGCTTTAAAGTGCCTTAATCACACGGTATCCAATGGGCCATGTTCTGCCCAGCAACAAAATAAACAGCTCCTGTAAGGCTCGAATCCAGACCCAGCACACCACAGACAAAGCAATTTACCACTAAGCCATGCCAGATAAAAATAAATCTGATGTTTTCAGAAACATATCATCCAATCCAGTCACGCAACAGTACAGAGAATGTATACCAACATCTAGATGTATGTCTGTGTAAATATATTAATATCTAAACAGATACAACATATCTATATATGTAGATATATATATTTCTACAACTATATACATATATATAATATATACATGCAAATGCCTACATCGACACATATATGTGTCTACACCTATATGTCTACATATACACAGCAAGTTACATATGTATACACAGATATATACCTATGTAGGTATATACGGACATAGTTATATATATGTTAGCAGATATATATATCTATATAGGTATATATGGCCATACATCTGTAGATAGCAATGACATGCACCATTAATGGGGTTGAGAGGCCCCACACACTATACGTCTTGTACGAATAGGCATCCCCCCCACAGCCAAACATGTCCACCCTGCAATACACTACCAAGTGTTTCAAATCCCATAACAAAGACCTGACACAACATGGGCACAATATGATACCAGTATTACATCCCACCTGTATGATGTCAGACTGGTATTGGTAACATATCATGCAGTACAGTCTGCCTCCCATAGGAAATGTAATATGTGGAAGCCATCAATATCCCCAGGATACAGATACACAGATATGCTGCTAGAGATATACATATTTACACATATATATATATATATATATATATATATATATATATATATATATATATATATATATATATATATATATATACACACATACATACACCCCCACACACATATATATAGATATACATGTGACTACACATACACATGCAGATATATGTACAGTAATATACATATGTAGAAGGTGCACACAATATGGAACAGCCACTATGCCTACAGTTAACCCCTGAATGACTGGACACAGTATGGGCCACCCATACAAATGACTATCTCCTGCAACATATACCCACAGAGAGGTCATAGGAAAAACACCATACACAGGTTTGCAGAAATGGAAAACCTTTAATTGTGTACTATTACAGTTCTATATGCCATGTCATATAGCTGTTCCGGAACTGACAACCATATAAACAGAGTAATGCAACTGTGAAACAGTTACACTAATACAGTAGTCTGGAAAGGTTCACAACTGTTGCTGTCCAGGCCAAGCCCTTCAAGGTGTACAATAGTGAAGACAGACTGGGCCACAGGATACCAAACAATCAACAGTATGTAATGCAGGTGTATAGTTCAGCAGCCTCTATCTACACTCTGTAAAAACTCAGTAGGTGGTAAAGAAATCATGTGACCACATGGGTTGTAACTGTTACATAACAAGGCATAACTAACATCATCATGAGTACACCGACAAACAGAGCAGTCTGTATGGCAGGGGGCAGTAGGCTTGCATTAACCCAATTCATGTAAGTAATGTAAATATAGGTGAAGTATATGGTACTGTACATCCAGATACCTTAAGGCAGCTCACCCCTGATACCCCCACATTTTGTAACAGCCTAGGTCATTTATGGTGCCCCCCCCAGACTCAATAATACAAGGCCATATACCACTGTTACATACACTGGCCTCTGGAGTGCATAAGGGCACACATATATTGTGTAGGTGATGCCCACACATATATGGCCCCAGCCCCACCTTATGTGTGGGGGTACAACAGCAGTGGACTGATGGCAGCAATGGCAGTGTGATATACTTACAGCCCACTACAGAACAACCACCAACAGCATAACATATGTGCAAAGCTTGGTATGTAGGTGGAGGACAGAGGCTGGAACAAAGACACATATGTGGGCAACTGTTGCCATACACTAAGCAAGTTGCTGGTGTTACAGGATAGTCTGCAACATACCCTTAGTCAGGGAATTGAGGTTAGAAACAGAAATGGATGTAGCCATGTACTGATAGTACTCAACACACACATTGCAGTGTAATATCTGACACAGGACCTGTGTGGTGGCCAGACAAAACATGCTAGGCATACCTCTGGCCAGCAAGAGGATAGGCCCACAGTTGGGAGCTTTGCAGACAGACTGCATTCCAAGGTAAACTATGTACACACACACCCTGTAACACCAGTACTATACAAAGCATAGCACAACTCTACTCGCAGTCTGTCTGTAGTTCCTGTTCCTCCTACAAATATGTGGCTGCCCTGAGTTGCCGGTTCTCCTGTAAGTGGTATTGATACCTGCTGTCTGTAACATTGATGCCCACACACAGGAAGGATGTCCATCACACAGGAAATGTAAAGGGACCATGCCCACATGATGTAGGGATTTATAGTGGATGGTTGCCATGACAGTGGTAATTGGAAGTACTACACATGTGTAATCATATATATATGGCTATCTGGATAAGTATATGTACATATATTTCCACCATATGTCCTGGACATGGAGTGTAGCCCTATCCCAGACCCTATAGTCCCAAAGTCATAGTGCAAGGGGATGTCAGGTATGTATAGCAGGTATATTAGTAGACTATTGCTACTGTCATTGAGATTGGCTTCACAGACATGGTATGTGTGGGAGGTCACATCTGCTTATAACATGTGTGCAATTGGCTACTGACAGACATCCTAAGGACATCATTGTAAAGTACCGCTGCTAACACGTAATGCTCCTGTGGACTGCAGCAGAGATATTGGCCAATATATGTGGAGATTCTGACACAGTCTGTACAGTCCAGAGGTATACACATAAGCCCTTAGTGCAAAACATGTGTACCATGCCTGACAATATGGATGTAGACAGCCATGTAGATGGGTATAACACATAACGACTGGTATACATTTGCCACCATAGGTTATACATTCACAAACCCCTGTCTGGCCTAACACATAATGACTGCTGGTACAGGGGTGCCATGGACACATACTAGCCACTAGATATTAACATACATCTGTACAGCATCCCACTGCTCTGTCTGACATACATGACTTTTAAGGGGGGCCTGGCAGCAGTACATCTGGCAAGTATCTGTGCATGACATCTCATTGGGTAAGTACACTAAGCTGCTAGGCATGTAACAATGCACTGTGCAGGCTACAGGCAGACTGGCTCAACACTGGCCTACATCTCCTATGGGGAAATGCACATGCGCCTGCATATACAGCAGGCTCAACAGGCATGTCACAGCACAGGGTAAGATACACCTGTGTGAAAGTGCATAACCACAACCAGTGTGAACACAGCCACATATGGTAAGCTAACATAATATTACAGTATATGGACTATCTGTTCTACACCATCCTCATGTGTGCCACTCACAGACTGACATATACTGGGCTGCTACACAGTTTGGTCTGATGGCTGTCTGTGGTATGGGAGATGTGTGTGTGTATGGCCCTGCAAACATGTATGCCAACGTGGTTCCATACATTGGAGCAGCATGTAACATCAGATAGGAGGGGAACTAGAACAATGACATCTACCACAGTCTGTACACAGGCTAAAGTACATATTAACAATACACACACTGTTGACATTCACCATAAGTACACAGACCTCAGTACTGTACAAACATCCACAGAATGTCCAGGTTATGTCATGAAATATAACCCCTACTGTACATAACATGTGTAGAAGTCTGATATATCACTGGCATGTTATCAGATATGATGACACTAATTATGGTGTACAGCACATATGTACCACTTCATGCACGGCATATGTACAAAGGTTGACAGAGGTGTGGCTGGAAGCACATACTGAGGGCCAGTATTGACATGTTGCTGTGATAACTTCATACATTTACTGTTGTAATGGGGTTTGTTGCAACATATGTCTTATGAGGAATATGAAGTCAGTAACTGTCACGGCTTTCACCATCTACAGACTGCAGTCCTCACACTACCTTCTGCAGTCCACAGATACATGCTCCATGGGTAACACATGAAACCAAAGGCGCAACACTGCCCAGTCTGCAGATGACCCTGCAGATGGGGATTCCTCATAAACATGGAACTGACATGGCAGGTATTGAGACATGTACGACAGCCATATCCACACACACACACTGTTAAACTGATATTACTCCAAATGCAGTATAGCAGCACTTGCAGTCTGTAGTCAGGTCAGGCACATCCCCCTCCTGTTTGTTGCCCTGTTTCCACAGTGTATGTTGTTAGAGGTAAATCCCCTATCCATCTGAGATGCTGTTTGCCAAACAACAGATCTAGTTCCTGCTCACAGTGAATGAAAAGGGCCAACACCACCATGATGTTCCTAGGTATTGGAGAGTGTTTCCATGCAATTGGCTATGGGAATGTTACCACAGCTGTTCCACATGCAATCAGCTAGGGGAGGGCTGCAATTCGTGCAGAGGCCATCAGCTGATCATGAGCATCACTTAAGATACACATGCTGCTGCCTAAGCAAAGCAGGTTTAGGTCTCCACATCCACCAGAGAGGCAGTGGGAGAGGCAGACAGAGGCAAAGACATGTCAGGGAGGGGTGGGAGTGTATAACTGAAGCATGTTTGTGTCAAGCACTTACTAGCACAGAGTATCAAACTCCTGACAACTATGTAGTGCTATCACAGTTCGATGCAGTTACTGGATGCATCACATGGATTACCTGTTGTGGAGCACTCAGAACATATATGTGATGGTGAGTGACATCTGCAACAGGGATACGGTAGCTATACAGTAGGTGACATACATGTGCCTGTCTGCATGTGCAGGTGCCGGTGTCAACATGGCCACACTCTCACAGGGATGCACACACAGTGACACACTTGGTAGGGCCATTGGTACAACACATCAGTAGTGGGATTGCCACAACACATCACTATGCAGGTATCACATGTACCATACGGGTCATACGGAGGTTGTATGGGCAAAGGGTATGAGGAGGTGTCTGACATCAGACAGCATGTGTCAGTATGTCCATGGGGATTGTAGTGAGTGTGGATGTGAACATACGCACCACACAACACACACACACAAACACACAGGGTGCTAGTGCTGACATGCGTGGGTGCATGTTTGCACAGGTGTGTGGTGGTCGACTGTGCCAGCAGGCTATACAAGGGTAGGTGATGGGTAAATCTTGGCATCAGGCTACATGGCAATGGTCTGCATTGTGGCACAGGGCTGTAGTTTCTGCATTTGCCCACACAAGTGGGTACTGTATCCCCCATCCAGTCACCTGGGTGACTATTGTGTGTGGCCAATGCTGTGCATCGCTTGCCATGTATGTGTTCCTTAGTCCATGACATGGACGGTGTCTGCGGTGTGTACACCTCCCACATGCATGTACAGTGACATGTGGAACTGTACCTGGGGTGTCTGGCCCATGTTGTGAACACAGATTATCATCAGATGTGCCAGTCTTGCCCACCTGTGGTGGGAACCAGTAATGGGCAGCAGGTTTACCCTGCACCTACATTGATAGCATGCTAACAGCATTCCCTGGTGTCAGTGGCATCTGTCCATACAGGACATGTTGTGTCCATTGTGGGTCACATGTGATGGTACCACAGGTGGTGCAGGTGTCCATTGGAGAACATGGGGGAGGTACACTGTCTGCATGTACGTGCACATTGGACAGATGGACAGGGTGACATGCCCTCTGTAGCCCACTGCTATCACTCCATAGTTACTATCAGTGGCCATTATGCAGTGTACTACCCACATATTGGCTGTTGCCTAGGCAAGTGTGTGTGTGTGTGTGTGTGTGTGTGTGTGTGTGTGTGTGTGTGTGTGTGTGTGTGTGTGTGTGTGTATGAGGCATGAGTTGAGAGTGTGCTCTAGTTAAAACTGGGGTTGCTAACTGTGATTGCCTGGCCTTGATGTCACATGTATGGGTATGGCTTTGCACTCCAGCCTCTCAGCTATTTCACATCTGTTATCCCTGTATGGTGGACATTGTGATATATAGTAGGGCCACCATATAAGAAATATGCAAATCCCGCTCCACTTTGGCCACAGGTGTCACACACTCACAACCACCTCAACACAGGATAGTGTTACAAACTCACACACACACACACACACACACACACACACACACACACACACACACACACACACACACACACACGCACACACGCATGCACGCATGCACGAACGCACACACACACACACACACACACACACACACACACACACACACACACACACACACACACCTGTCATGTCTGGGAGTAGAACCCCTACCTAACTAGTTTATTAAACTACAGCACTATGCAGTTGTAGTACATGCCATGGACATTACTGGAGTACTCCTTCCCCAAAGGTATATTTCACAATGAATGACATTAGCAGGATTGCCAAAGTAGGGCATTTGAAATGTACTGTGAGTGACTAGCCTAAAATGCATTGCTCCCTACACAGACAGTAAGACACACACAAAACATCAACAACTGACATGTGTGGGTATGGAACTCCTAACAGGGGTCTATATCACACTACAGCATGGAGCTGTTATAGGACACACCACAGGGATTACTAGAGAACTCCTTCCCCAAAGGTGTATTTCACATCAGCAGGATTTCCAAAGTAGGCCATTTGAAATGTACTGAATGTGACTAGCCTATAATGCATTGCTCTGTACACAGACATTGAAGCACACACAAAACATCCAGAACTGCCATAGGTGGGGATGGAACCCTACCACAGTTCTAAATCACACTCCAGCAGTACGCAGTTACAGGACATGCTACAGAGATTACTGGGCTACAACCTTCCCAGAGATGTATTTCTAGGTGGGTGACATCAGCAGCCTTGCCAAAGTTGAGTATATGAATTGTAAGGAGTGCGAGTACCCTGAAAAGCATTGCTCTCTACACAGTCAGAGACAGACAGACATGCACACAAATGCACAAACACACACACACACACACACACACACACACACACACACACACACACACACACACACACACACACACACACACACACACTTGCCAAGTCTGGGGTTAAACACCTACCTAACTACTTTATCACACTACAGCAGTACACAGTTACAGGACGAGCTATGGAGATTACTGGGCTACAACCTTCCCAGAGGTGTATTTCTAGGTGGGTGACATCAGCAGCCTTGCCAAAGTTGAGTATATGAATTGTAAGGAGTGTGAGTACCCTAAAAAAGCATTGCTCTTTACACAGTCAGAGACAGACAGACACACACATAAATACACACACACAGTTGCCAAGTCTGGGATTAGAACTCCTACCTAACTAGTTTATCACACTACAGCAATACACAGTTATGTGACGCACCACAGAGATTACTGGGCTACAACTCTCTCAAAGATGTATTTCACATTTGATGACCTCAGTAGGCTTGTCATAGTAGGGCTATGGGAAGGGCAGTGTATGCATGGGCCATAACCCATTCATGTATGGGTTGACATGCCACATGCGGGCACACATGGGGTCATATGTCACAGGTACATATATACAGCTGCTAGATGACTACTTCCTTGTATAGTCATGTTGCACAGCTGGCACGTGCACCACATAGTCTGTAATGCTGACAGATACTGGTGGCTAGTATCTGCAGTGAGTGACATCTGCACCTCATGTGTTTGGGGCCCTTTGGCTGTGTGCTGGGTGGGACAGGCCTGGGTGGCTCCTTGTCACAGTCACCCTCTTCCACACATCCATGTACATGTACTTCTGGCTTATTATAGTGTGTTGTCCTGACATATATGTCTGTATTCCTATCCACTGTGTGTGCAAGGCATGAGTGGTGCATACTGATGAGTGTCTAACAACTGCAACTGCTAAATATGTGTGGTCCACTGGTGTTTGCAGTCATGGCCTTCATGTGTTTAAGCATGTGAGCATGCCCAGTATGACCTTTCAGTATGTTGACTGATATTACCTTCATTTCTGTGTGTGTGAGCATGCCCAGTATGGCCATCTGTATTGAATGTGTGGATCGTGTCCAGTTAGTTTGCGCTGCAGTGCTGACCTTTGTGTTGTACACCAACAGGTAGCATGCTGTCTCTGCAGGGTATCCATCAATCATTTGGCTTTGACTGTTACTACATTTCTGCATAGCAGGGGGGCACACCTGACTGTTATTACATTACTATGTAGGATGTGGGGGGGGGCACATGTGACACTTGTACACATTTGCTGGGACTGTACTGGTATGTCAGGTACTCCATTTCATTCTGTATTGCTAACTATCATGCTAACTAGAGGCTTACCAGTGTACTACGGATTGTAGCTTTGGTTGCCCTACATATTATTGTCTGACTTCCTACCTTTCAGAACTAACATCCCGCTGCCTGCCCTGCTGTGGTCTGTCTGTGTAGGCCTGGAGGTGGAGGTTAACCATGGCCATAATTCTAGGGCCATGGCACAGGCTGTGTTTGGGTTTGTCTATACCTGTCCTGTTGGCTGAGACTGTTGTTGGATATGTGAACCGTCCTGACTGGCATGTGTGGGTCATATGGACACACATGTCACTCAGCACATTTCCTACAGTGGGTTTTGTCACCCTGTGTAGTACTGGCTACTATGGTGACTCCAGTATGTCTTACAGATGTCAAGGTGCCACTATGGGTGACTACTGTTTGCTGCCATAACATTCAGCCACCCATTCCCCTTGCATGCTCACATCCATACCATAGCTACAGGTAACAACACATTCTACTCCATTTGGCAATTGTTGGTTGATTGACTTATCTTCAGGGTGTGCCAGACTTGCTGATGGTGCTGGAGGGCTGCCTATGTTGGATGCACATAGTACACACCCTATACATGGTTGAGCACAGGTAGTGTCATGTTTGGCATCCTTTTACTGTATGTGCAAGTCAGGGAGAGGTGTCATTCCCTGGGTCCCTACTGTGTCAGTGCATGTGCTATGCATTGCCTCTTTGCCAAGGCCAGGGCATACTGGGCACACCTCCTTTTGCCTACTGGGGCAGGCTCAGCTTGTTCCTCCTCCGGGTTACTCTGTGCCTGTGCAGGCTTTGGCACTGGTGGGGGGCTATGTGGCCTTGCCCCATGCTGCTCCTGCTGCAGTTGTTTCCGCAGGATCATATTGTGTAGCATAGCACATACCATAACAATTTGGGTACATGTAGCTGGTGAATACTGCAAGGCTCCACTGGATGTGTCCAGACACCGGAACTGTGACCTGAGCATCCCAAACACATGCTCTATTATATGTTTGGCCTGTGCGTGTGCCTCATTATGGCGTTCTTGTTCAGGTGTGTGTGCATTTCTGATGGGTGTCATCAACCACGGCTCCAGTGTGTACCCAGCATCCCCCACTAGGTGACCATAGGGGATGTCCTTATTGGCAAATCTCTGGGACAGCTGCATCAGATGCCATATGTGGGAATCGTCATAGCTTCCAGGGCAGCCAGCACACACATTCATTATAATGCCCTGGGCATCACATATGACCTGGCAGTTGATGGAGGGGATGCCCCTGTGGTTGGTATAGGCCCTACCCTGCTCACTGGGTGGTGCTTTGATGCATATGTGTGTGCAGTCTATAGCACCCACTACCTCAGGGTAGTCTGCTATTTGGTGGAAGAGATACATATTGCTGGTCAACACTTCACAGGTGTTGAGGAAATATACGTGCTCACTGGCATGTGCTGACATGGCATCCAGGAATTGGTGCAATACTCTGGATGCTGATGCATGTGAGATCCCCATGATATCCCCAGTTGTACTTTGGGAGGTACCTGTGGCTAGTATACCTAGGCCTACACATACCTTGGTATCCACTGGGATTGGTTCCCCTTGGTCAGTTTGGTGTATCAGGTGTGGCTGGCACAAATCAACAATTTGCTGTAGGAGGTCTCTGTCCACCCTATAGCACTCCACTATCTCCAGCCCATGTAGCCCCTAGTAGGTTACCTTGAGTCTGTACACTCTTCTCCGTCTCCTCACTGTGGGTTGTTTGGCAGCATTCACATCCTCACCACCCTCAGCCTCTTGCACATGTTGTTCTATGTCGCCTGCTGCAGCCCTTCTCATTTTGTAGGTTTGTTTGTGAAAATGTCCCCACTTGTATACACCGGTGGTGTAGAGTGTGGGAAAAACCAGAGGGGAAGGTGCTTGCTTAGTTTACAGTAGTGTTCTGGGCTGGGCTAGTCTGCTGCCTCTGTAACTGGCTGATTCTGATACATTTCACCTGCCAGCTATGCAAGTTCTCCTTGAATACCTTCCTACTGCTGTTTTCCCTTCCCATTGCCTTCCTATTTAAGCCCATGTGCACACTGCACAGAGTGCTCAAATGTGCACACTGCTGCTATTTCCTGCTTTAACTTCTTTTTTCATTCTGTAAAACCAGGTGCATGGTGCGCACACCTGCTTACACTTTGTAAAGAGTGCTAGGCAGGTTTAGACACCCCCCCTAGCATAGCTGTGCTAAGCTAGGGGCAAACCCAAGCCACAGAGCTCCAATCCACTTACAGTATGCCTGACACACACTCCCATGATGTCACCTACCTCCTAGGCTTGCACCCAGATATTCATACTCATACACTGTTGGGACCTGTCTCACATGCTGGAGAAAACTGGGATTCACTATCCTTTCCCTCATTTGCATAGGATCGCCTGCTAATGCATAGTTACATGTCTCACACTGAGTCTCCCCACTTAGCAACCACTACTCACTGGCCAGGTTGTCTTCTGCCTGCCATTGACTTGCATGGCAGAATACTGATTTTAGTTCGAATGTTTATTTTAGGTTTATTTTATTATTTTCCGCCCAATCCCATTTGCGCGCTGCTGCCCTATGCTTAAATAGCCGAGATTGGATAAAAAAAATAAAAGTTGATTTTTTTTATTGTTTGCAATGCCAATGGCCTTATACTTGGCCATTGACATGCTTCCTCAATGATATGCAGCCTTTATTTGAAGCTGTCATAGCTCCATTTTGGATTTTGCAGAAATGTACTCTGTTACTAACCGAGTACATTTCTGCAGATAGCACTAGTCTTGCACAGAATGTTGCAAGCTTCCTGGATTGCAAAATCACCTCATTTGCATGGATTTCACCTGCAAATGGGGTGATTTGCATAATAGGGCTTAGTCCATGCAAGATTAGTGCAGGAGCGCTCATGCACGTCCCTGCAGGCTGTTCCTGGATTGCACAACAGACATATTGCCTGTGTGAGCTCCTGTACCAATCTTACACTCCGTACAAACTTTTGAGAATCCGGGGGTTGCTCTTGGTGTAAGTGACTTACTTCAGTGTAAGAACTATCTATAAACAGGCTTACATGGGGGCCATAGTCCAAATGACCTAATGTTATTGTAAGTGGTCACATTATACTGAGAGCAAGTCTTTTGGAATCAGGTCTTCTGCTTCTTCTAGCTTATGTCCACATTGATACATAAAAATGTAAAATACATGATCAGGTATTCCTCATGTTCTTATGAATGATAGCTGTAAATTATTTAAAGATGTGATTATGTACGGGCATACATTTATATATTTATAGGTCCTGCATTTCCTTATTCTTGACTGTAAAAGGCTTTTCTTATTCCTTACCTTGTTTCCAAATTAAACAGATTTGCTGTCAGTTGAATAAATATATATAAATTTGTGCTTACATGTACTTTCACCATTAGCCTGAGCTGAGATTGTTCTCCTTGTACTGGAGCAAAACTGTGGTTGTTTACAGGGTAGTTCTTTTATGGGTGGTCTGATATCACAGCCTCCCAGAGAGAATGAGGCAAATATTATATGGTCCTTTAGAGATCATTCTTTCTCCAGTGCAGAGTAATCTCAAGCTGAGAATAATAAAGTAAGGGAGTCTTGGGGTGAATTGGGATGACTGCCATCCATAACAAATACTATTA